>NC_043704.1:100824147-100826088 GCF_006229205.1 Suricata suricatta | reverse complement strand
GAGACACCACTACAAGCATGAATCCTACAGAGAACACAAAGAATCCAAACCCACATTTTTCAATAATGACACTGAATGTAAATGGACTGAATGCTCCAAGCAAACAACACAGGGCCATCTATTTGCTGTCTAAAGAGACTCATTTTAGACCTGAAGATAACTTCAGGTTGAAAGTAAAAGGATGGAGAAATATCTATCATGCGACTGGAAGCAAAAAGAAAGCTGGAGTAGCCATGTTTATATCAGACAAACTGGACTTTAAAGAAAAGGCAGTCATAAAAGATAAAGAAGGAAAACATATTATAATTACAGGGTCTCTCCATCAGGAAGAGGTAACAATTATAAACACCTACATGCCAAATTCGGGAGCACCAAATACATAAAACAATCCCAAACAGAAACAATCATATTGATAAGAATGTGCTAATTACAAGGGATTTTAATACTCCACTTATAGCAATGAACAGATCGACTAAACAGAAAATCACTAAAGAAACAATGGACCTGAACAACACATTGGAACAGATGGATATGACAGATATATTTAGAACTCTGCATCCTGAGTTTAGGAGATTCACTTTCTACTCCAGTGTGCATGACACATTTTTTCAAGAGAGATCACATACTGGGTTATAATGCAGCCCTCAATGAATATAAATGAATTGAGATAGTACCATGAGCATTTTCAGATAACAATGCTATGAAACTTGAAATCAATCACAGGAAAAAGTCTGTAAAACCACCAAAAACATGGAGGTTAAAGACCCTTCTACTAAAAAATTATTGGGCCAATCAGGCAATTAGAGATGAAATTTAAAAATATATGGAAACAAATGAAAATGAAAATACAACAATCCAAACTCTCTGGGATGCATCAAAGGCAGTCCTAATAGAAAAGTATATTTCAATCCAGGCATATTACAAGAAACTAGAAAAAGCACTAATTCAAAATCTAACAAAGCACCCAAAGGATCTAGAAGGGGAGCAGCAAGAACACCCCAGCAGAAGAAGAGAAATAATAATGATCAGGGCATAAATAAACAATATAGAATCCAAAAAAAAAAAAAAAAACAATTGACCAGTTGAAACCAAGAGCCAGTTTTTTGAAAAAGTAAACAAAACTAATCAATCTCTAGCCAGGCTTCTCAGGGGGGAAAAAAAAAAAGAGCAGCCAAACAGATGAAATCATGAATGAAACTGGATCTATTACAACCAATCCCTGAGAAATACAAGCAATCATCAGCAAATACAATGAAAAATTATATGCCAACAAACTGGACAACCTAGAAGAAATGGACAAATTCCTAAACACACATGCATTACCAAAATTCAGATGGGAAGAGATAGAAATTCTGAACAGACTCATAACCCATGAAGAAATCGAATCAGTTATCAAAAATCTCCCAACAAATGAGAGCCCTGGGCCAAATGGCTTCCCTGTGGAATTATACCAGAGTTAATACCCATTCATCTCAAGCTATCCCAAAAATAGAAATAGAAGGAAGACTTTCAAACTCATTCTACGAAGTTAGCATCACTTTGATTCCCAAACCAGATAGAGATCCAGCAATAAAAAGAATTACAGGACAATATCCTTGATTGATACAAATGCAAAAATATTCAACAAGATACTGGCAAATTGAATTCAACAGCATAAAAAAAGAAGTGTCCATCATGATCAAGTGGGGTACATTCCTAGGTTACAGAGCTGATTCAATATTCACAAATCCGTCAATGTGATACATCACATTAACAAAAGAAAATATAAAAACCATATGATCCTGTCAATAGAGGCAGAAAAAGCATTTGACAAAATACAGTATCTTTAACAAAAACCCTCGAGAAAGTCAGGATAGAAAGAACTTACTTAAACATCATGAAAGCCATATATGAGAAGCCCACAGCTAATATCATCCTCAATGGGGAAAAACTGAGAACTTT
>NC_043704.1:100822872-100824047 GCF_006229205.1 Suricata suricatta | reverse complement strand
TCTACTAAAAAATTATTGGGCCAATCAGGCAATTAGAGAAGAAATTTAAAAATATATGGAAACAAATGAAAATGAAAATACAACAATCCAAACTCTCTGGGATGCATCAAAGGCAGTCTTAATAGAAAAGTATATTGCAATCCAGGCATATTACAAGAAACTAAAAAAAGCACTAATTCAAAATCTAACAAAGCACCCAAAGGATCTAGAAGGGGAGCAGCAAGAACACCCCAGCAGAAGAAGAGAAATAATAATGATCAGGGCATAAATAAACAATATAGAATCCAAAAAAAAAACCAAAAACAATTGACCAGTTGAAACCAAGAGTCAGTTTTTTGAAAAAGTAAACAAAACTGATCAATCTCTAGCCAGGCTTCTCAGGGGGAAAAAAAAAAAAAAAGAGCAGCCAAATAGATGAAATCATGAATGAAACTGGATCTATTACAACTAATCCCTGAGAAATACAAGCAATCATCAGCAAATACAATGAAAAATTATATGCCAACAAACTGGACAACCTAGAAGAAATGGACAAATTCCTAAACACACTGCATTACCAAAATTCAGATGGGAAGAGATAGAAATTCTGAACAGACTCATAACCCATGAAGAAATCGAATCAGTTATCAAAAATCTCCCAACAAATGAGAGCCCTGGGCCAAATGGCTTCCCTGTGGAATTATACCAGAGTTAATACCCATTCATCTCAAGCTATTCCAAAAATAGAAATAGAAGGAAGACTTTCAAACTCATTCTACGAAGTTAGCATCACTTTGATTCCCAAACCAGATAGAGATCCAGCAAAAAAAAGAATTACAGGACAATATCCTTGATTGATACAAATGCAAAAATATTCAACAAGATACTGACAAATTGAATTCAACAGCATAAAAAAAGAAGTGTCCATCATGATCAAGTGGGGTACATTCCTAGGTTACAGAGCTGATTCAATATTCACAAATCCATCAATGTGATCCATCACATTAACAAAAGAAAATATAAAAACCATATGATCCTGTCAATAGAGGCAGAAAAAGCATTTGACAAAATACAGTATCTTTAACAAAAACCCTCGAGAAAGTCAGGATAGAAAGAACTTACTTAAACATCATGAAAGCCATATATGAGAAGCCCACAGCTAATATCATCCTCAATGGGGAAAAACTGAGAACTTT
>NC_043704.1:100821550-100822772 GCF_006229205.1 Suricata suricatta | reverse complement strand
CTTGTTTCTTGAGGTAGCCCTGAAAAGGAAAATAGGCAAACCAAAACACAGGGAACAAAAGCATGCAAACGCACAGACAAATCAAACAAGCCAACCAAAAGGGAAAAGGTGAAAAAAAAAAAAAAGAAAGAAAGAAAGGAGGGAGACAAAAACAACAAAATACAAAGGACAGTCTACAAGCATAATACTAGAAATCCCAACTACAAATCAAGAGTACAGTGGAGGCAGTGCTGTTGGAAGGAAATATGCAAAGAGAGTAGTGACAGGGTTTTGGAGGAAGTGAAGTTGAATGTTGACCAGGCGGAGAGAATAAAAGGCTTAATTCAGAGAGGGAAAGAGGAGAATATATTAGGAGGTGAGGAGAAAAAAAAAAAGAAAGAAAACAAAGCTAATGTTACCTAAAGAAACTATATAGTCTGATTATTCCAGAGAGAGAGAGAGAGAGAGAGAGAGAGAGAGAGAGAGAGAGAGAGAGAGAAAGGAAGGTACCATCAAGAGAATGGATTAAGTATGACTGTTTAGGTAAACCAATGGCCCGCCTTCCCAGCCAGTGGAGGGGAGACATAAGAATGAGATCAGGGAAAATATATCCTAATAGGAAGAATTCATCTAATCACAGCAATGCATCAATGTTGGTCTTTCCTGGGCTCCAGGGAGGGAGGGAAATACAGCTCTCCAGCGTGGATGGGCATGGTTTAGTGTAGGCAAGTCTCACTTTCACTGCATGCCCTGCTTTGGTGGTTGTACAGAGAAGAATGGTGGCACCCCAGTCCCTTCTCGAACCACGTGTTGCAACCAACTCTTTTGGATCTGATCCCCTGTGCATCGAGTAGGTCAAGTTATATTTTCCAAGCCCCTCCTCATGTTTAGATCCTAGTCCACACACTTTAATGATACCACCCGAAATGTACTCCTGCAGCCAGGATCAAGTAGGGGGAGTAGGGGAGCAGCTTCTCCTGGTGGTGCCCAAGATCAGGGTGCCTAGCCCAAGGAAATCACCCCAGCCTGAGAGAAAGGATCTCTCTCCCCATGTCCTGTGGTTATAGATGGGATGATAGGATCCCTCTCTGTCCCGAGCTGAGGGTTTTCTCTTCTCTAGGTACACCTCTATAAATATTTCCAGCGTCTCTCTCTCTCCCCCTCCTCTCTCTGCAGTTCTGTGTGGTTCTGTGTGACTCTCTGTGGAGGGGGCTCCCTCCCCTCTGTGCCTCTGCATCCCACC
>NC_043704.1:100819356-100821450 GCF_006229205.1 Suricata suricatta | reverse complement strand
CACATGAGGTTATGGTTACACCACTGTCCAGGTCTAAGCATGCACAGAGGAACCACAAAGCTAGAGTTTGGGAGATAGGAAAGTACAAAGTAGTGGTGATACCAGGGACTGGGGAATGGCTGATGTGCAGTGGTTGTGACACTGGGTCTGTTGTATAGTGGCCGTGGGGTCATGATTCAGCATGTAGATACTTGTGGAGTCCACAGACCTGGAGTGCAGGATGCTGGCATATGCAGAGCAGCAATGACACTAGTGATTCATGATGTGGGCAGCTATAGAACAAGTGCTGAGCCCAGTTCTGGGACCCATTCATGCACAGAGCAATGGTGGCATCTGGGTCCAGGGCAGGGGCACACATGAAGAATCATGGATCTGGCATTTTGGCATGTGCACAGTGGCATCAGGATGGGGAGTGGGGCACAGAGCAGTAGCTCCTTCCTGTGGGTGCACACTGGAAGGACGCTGAGAAGCCCTGTCAGCTGTTATCCACGCTGGAAGTGGGCTAATTGGTGTTGAAAGTGGTGATCTTCCACTAGTGGCATAGGTTTCGAGTGTCCTTTTGTTTTTCCATTCCTTGTGGGGATGTAACAGCTGACTGGTTCCCTCTTGGTGCTGAACGGTGATGGACTGGAGCACAAAGTGACAGGTAAATTTCCTCCTACTCCTGGCTGCTTGCGTTTATGAGTGTGCATCTCAGTGGGTGCTGCAGGGTTTTTGTTGTCAGTAGTGGTGGTGGTGATGGTTTGTTGTATTTTGGAGCTCCTCGAGAGCTCTTTTCACCAGTTATTTAATTATTATTTTTGTGGAGGGGTCAAGCAGTGGGATCGCCTGGTATATCGTTCTTGATGCTACCCCTGCTTAATTACTTTGATTCAAAAGTATAACTACTATGTTTTAACAGCCATATAATTTTTACTTAGTTCTATCAACAAAATATATATTATATAATAGTGGATTAGATAGGTATAGATAAATGAGGAATAAGTACTGTATAAGGAATTATAAGAAGCTAATGTTTGCCAGCTTAAATATTTATCTGGGCCTTCAACTCCCTAAACATTTGTGAATTTAGGCGTATTCACAAATCATGAGACTAATTACCAAATCCAAAGGTTGATATGGGTTAATTAATCTTTAAAATTATTTGTAACTTTACACACTCATCAGTATTAGTCCTCTGGGACACTGCCTCCTTGACTCATTTAGGATTGTAGTTCAATAGTCTTTGCTTAAAAATGTCTTTATTTCTCAATATGAATCTTAATTTTACATCTACATTATGGTTAAATAGGATTGTACAGGTTATTGGACTTCAAAATTTACATGATCCAGCATTTCACAGTTTGCCAAGAATGATTGGCAAAATAATGGAGGTGGCCATATGGTAAAATTAAAGAAGGGTAAGAGGCAGACTTCAGAGTTCTTTTTACTTATTACTAAAGCTGTTTGATGTTTCAGAGGTTTTCATTAATATTAGAAAAGTATTCTACAAATTTGACAAATTAAATATAAAACACCTATGATATTTACAGGTCTTGTCCAAAATTACTATCTGACCCATTTATTGTCATTTAATAGACTACCTTGTAAAATAAGATGTTGATTCACTATGTTTCCTAGCATTAATCGCCTCCCTTTCAAAATCTTTATCTGTGAGAATCTATTTTACACAGTTGCAATGATAATATAGTCACAATTTTGATATATCAAAACTGTTTAACTGGAGAGCTACATAAACTTCATAATGATAACATTGAGTATATTATGACAAATTTGACTACCCATAGTTTTATGTCTATTCTCGAAAGATTTTAGATAATACTAAATACGTACCTAATGCATTATTTAAGCTCTTTTTTTTTTTGAGAGAAATAAAGAGTGAGAAGGAGAGATAATTAGTGGTAGAGGAAGAGAGAGAGAAACTTAAGGAAGATCCGTGTCTAAAACGGAGCCTGATGCAGGGCTTGATCTCTTGACTTCAAGGTCATGACCTGAACCCAAATCAAGAGTCAGATGCTTAACAGACTGAGCCAACCAGGCACTCCATAAATTATTAAATGAATATTTAATAATCACTGACCTGATGATATTTTT
>NC_043704.1:100818043-100819256 GCF_006229205.1 Suricata suricatta | reverse complement strand
AACAAGAATTACATCCAGAAGAACCATAGGTTCATAGGGGATGAAATATTATTTAGTATTACAATATTTAGTATCTCTTTAAGAGCACATATGCAAATAGTTGCACTGGGACCAAGCCCAAAAGCAATGGTTTGAAAAGAGGCTAGACCATATGTGAAAGAGATTCATTTGCTAATCTTAATTTGCCAGATGGGAACCACCATGCTGGGACTCTCCAGGGACAAAAATGCTGGTAGGTACCATTTTTACATTCTCTACCTTAATAGTGCCAGCACTGGCAATTGTCATTTTTACACTTTCATTCTGACTTACTAGAACCCCCTCCTCAGCAACTGCCGAAGCTCCACCAGAGACATCAAGTGAGCACCTTATCCCCTGTGCTATTCTGCAGTGACCCCAAAGATGGTAGACCAGTGTCTTACCTCACCACATCCCTCTTATGGCCCTGAAAGGGGAAGGATGTGGGTGTCCCATCCTCTTCATGGCCCTTCCAATTCAGCAGGCATACACACAGTCTACATAGGGAATGTCATTTGAGTGATAGGCTATGGAGGCCAGGGTGTATTGTGTTTCTGAGGCCCATGGGTGTAAAAGAATCAGAGAGAAACTTCAAGAAACACCCAATAACTAAGGCAAGAGTAAATGATAAAGTTCATTGCCTACACACAGCCACTCATTCAAAACCAGGAGAGAGTTGTATCATTGAATACATAGAAACAAACATAAGAAGCCAAGCAAAAAATGAGTGCCTGGGTGGCTTAGTCAGTTAAGTTTCTGATTTTGGCTCAGGTCATGATCTCACATTCATGAGTTCGAGCCCCCCCCCCCTTTGGGCTCTGTGCTGACAGCTCAGAGTCTGGGTCCTGCTTCCTCTCCTGCTGCGTGCCTGTGTGCTCGTTCATACTCTCTCTCAAATGAGTAAACATTTAAAAAAAAAAAAGCAGCCAAGCAAAATGAAGAGACAGAAAAATAGGTTCCAAATAGAAGAGTAATACAAAAAGAAAAAGGCCCAATACAAAAGATGTATAATTTATTATTGAGTTCAGGGTAACAGCCATAAAGATGCTTACTGTACTCAGAAGAGTGAATAAAGAGACAGCTTCAATAAAAATAAGGATTAAAAGAGGTCACAGAGCTGGAGAGTACAGTAATTGAACTGAACAATACACTAAAAGAGTTCAACAGTCAAGGAGAAGAATCAATGATCTTGAAG
>NC_043704.1:100816789-100817943 GCF_006229205.1 Suricata suricatta | reverse complement strand
TCTTTAAGAGCACATATGCAAATAGTTGCACTGGGACCAAGCCCAAAAGCAATGGTTTGAAAAGAGGCTAGACCATATGTGAAAGAGATTCATTTGCTAATCTTAATTTGCCAGATGGGAACCATCATGCTGGGACTCTCCAGAGACAAAAATGCTGGTAGGTACCATTTTTACATTCTCTACCTTAATAGTGCCAGCACTGGCAATTGTCATTTTTACACTTTCATTCTGACTTACTAGAACCCCCTCTTCAGCAACTGCCAAAGCTCCACCAGAGACATCAAGTGAGCACCTTATCCCCTGTGCTCTTCTGCAGTGACCCCAAAGATGGTAGACCAGTGTCTCACCTCACCACATCCCTCTTATGGCCCCGAAAGGGGAAGGATGTGGGTGTCCCATCCTCTTCATGGCCCTTCCAATTCAGCAGGCATACACACAGTCTACATAGGGAATGTCATTTGAGTGATAGGCTATGGAGGCCAGGGTGTATTGTGTTTCTGAGGCCCATGGGTGTAAAAGAATCAGAGAGAAACTTCAAGAAACACCCAATAACTAAGGCAAGAGTAAATGATAAAGTTCATTGCCTACACACAGCCACTCATTCAAAACCAGGAGAGAGTTGTATCATTGAATACATAGAAACAAACATAAGAAGCCAAGCAAAAAAGGAGTGCCTGGGTGGCTTAGTCAAGTTTCTGATTTTGGCTCAGGTCATGATCTCACATTCATGAGTTCGAGCCCCCCCCCCCCCTTTGGGCTCTGTGCTGACAGCTCAGAGTCTGGGTCCTGCTTCCTCTCCTGCTACGTGCATGTGTGCTCGTTCATACTCTCTCTCAAATGAATAAACATTTAAAAAAAAAAGCAGCCAAGCAAAATGAAGAGACAGAAAAATGGGTTCCAAATAGAAGAGTAATACAAAAAGAAAAAGGCCCAATACAAAAGATGTATAATTTACTTATTATTGAGTTCAGGGTAACAGCCATAAAGATGCTTACTGTACTCAGAAGAGTGAATAAAGAGACAGCTTCAATAAAAATAAGGATTAAAAGAGGTCACAGAGCTGGAGAGTACAGTAATTGAACTGAACAATACACTAAAAGAGTTCAACAGTCAAGGAGAAGAATCAATGATCTTGAAGATGGCTTTAGAACTCA
>NC_043704.1:100815406-100816689 GCF_006229205.1 Suricata suricatta | reverse complement strand
TGAGTTCAAGGCTCATATTGGGCTCTGTGCTCACAGCTTAGAGCCTGGAGTCTGTTTCAGATTCTGTGTCTCCCTTTCTCTCTGCCCCTCCCATGCTCAGGCTCTGTCTCTCAATAATAATTAAAAATAAAATAAATTGTTCATAGCATTCTCTTTAGAGTCCATTTTATTTCTTTGATATCAGTTGTAACTTTCCTTGATTTCTGATTTTATTAATTTGAATCTTCCCTCATTTTTCATATGGAATCTAGCTAAAGGTTTGTCAATTTTGCTTATCCTTTCAAAGAACTACTTATTTCATTTATATTTTTTCTTGGTCTCTTTCTTTTATTTCTGATCTGATCTTTATTATTTCCTTCCTTCTATCTTTAGGCGTTACTTGATTTTTTTCTTCTAGCAAAGTATGGATAGGTCTTGTTAATCTATTCAGCAACTCTGTGTCTTTCGATTGGAGAATTTAGTCCATTTACATTTAAAGTAGTTATTAATGAGTATGTACTCATTCCCATGTTCTTAATTAGTTTTAATAGGTATTTTGTAGATTCTCCCTGCTCCTTTCTTTTTCTCTTATTTCTTTCCACTGTGGTCTGATGACTTTATGTAGTTTTATGTTTAGATTCTTTCTCACTATCTCTATGTATCTTTATAGGTTTTTGCTCTGTAGTTAACCATCTGGCTCATATATGTGTGTGTGTGTGTGTGTGTGTGTGTGTGTGTGTGTGTGTGTGTGTATACACACATAACAGTCTTTTAAATTCAAAGCAAGTTAATTTTGAACACATTCTAAAACTTAATTTATACTCCTCCTCCCGATTTTATGTTTTTGAAATTGCTTTTTACATCTTTTAATTTTCTGTATTACTTAATTATTGTCAGTATAGTTGATTTCACTACTTTTTTCTTTTAACCTTTATACTAGTTTTATAAGTGATTAATCCACTTCTTTTACTACATATTTACCATTACCAGTGAGATGTTTTACTTTCATAAACTTTCTTATTAATTAGTGTTATTTTCAGGTTAAATAAATCCCTTTAATATTTCCTGTAGGGCTGTTTTAGTGGTGTTGAACTCTGTTAGATTTTGCATGTCTGAAAAACTTTTGAATGGACTTTCAGTTATGAATGATAATCTTGCCCTGTGTAGTATCCATGGTTAGAAGTGTTTTACTTTTAGTACTTTGAATATATCCTTCTACTTCCTCTGGCTTACAAAATATGCTGATAATTATGCTTATAGTCTTCTGCAGGATCTCATTTACATAACTAGTGTACTTTCTCTTG
>NC_043704.1:100802877-100815306 GCF_006229205.1 Suricata suricatta | reverse complement strand
TTAAGTTTTATTGAAGCATCATTACCATTTGATGCTTTTGAACTTTTAATTATCATGATGTTGTAAGATCTCCACTAAAACCTCAAAGACAACATTTAAGAGAACAAAAGTAAACAGGGACATATGCTTCATGATCGTCTTTATTAAAATCTAATCCCTATGCTTTACAAGTTCAGAGGTTGTAATTATTTTTTTTAATCAACAGTTAAACAGGCAAGAAAATGTTACTTGCCTGTAACATTAATTGGTTAATTTATTTCTGCATTTATTTATTATCTTTCCCAACTATAAAAATAAAGAACATTATCACTACCATTTTACTTCAGAAGGTAGTTGACTTAACTTCAGAATGCTTAGAAGAGCCAAAGGAAACATGCTGTCTGTCCCTGTTTATACTTTTTTGACAAGGTGGGGGACAATATATTAAAGAACCCCTGTGAATAAGATTTTGCCTCCATTATAGTGCATCTAGTTCTATTTTCCTTTAGAAAAGTTTTATCGGGAGACTCTCCGAGAGTCTGTTCTCTTCCTTGCAAGTAAGATCACAAATGAAAGTGAGCATGAAAAAAAGAGAAAGGAATAATATTTTGAATTGTATTTCTTTGCTGTGTTCCTGTAGAGAATTCAATACATACATACATAAAGTGATACATTTATATATAAGTTCTAAATGCAGTTTCTTAGCCTAGATAGCAGGCTTTTAACAACTAAGAATTTTAAGTGTTCCATAATGGAACTGAAATTTTCTAAATGAGATTTAGTAATAAGACTTGTTGACGTCCCTGGTAAAATGATCACGACAGACATGTAAGGATGGTATTCAGGTTTATGAAAGAACTTTGGCTTTTATTTTACTGCTAGTGGTGCTGCATATACTTCCTTCTTGAAATGCATAAGTTTTACACAGTTAAACAAGAAAAAGAAACAATGTACCGTTAGTCATTCCATCTCACCAAAAGAATGGAAACATAGAAATGATACAATAATTTGTCTTGAAAATCAGTAAAGCAATCAAAAAGGAATATTTAGGAAGAATACTTATTTTCTGAGTAGCAAACTGAAGTTTGCTCTAGAATCTATAACCTAAAAACAAATATAGGTAATGCTGTAAGGACCCCAAAAGGAGACCCTACCGCTGTCAGCTGGGTACTGGCGCTCACCCCAAGCAATCCCGAGAGTCGTCACTTGATGCAAAACACATGAGGCTTTATTCAAGGACCAACGCGTTGGGGCTCAACTCTTATCCCACTCAGGGGTAGAGGAGAAGAGCCCCGAAGAAGATTAAAACGGGATTCTTATAGGGTTTTCCTTTTTTTTTCTTTCCTTCACAGGTATCTTTCCATTATAAATTTTACAACATACATCTAGCAATGTCAGATAAGCCAAACAGCAGAGTCAGCAGAGTCCATTACAAGTTTTACGACATACATTTAGCAATGTCAGATAAGCAAAACAACAGAATTAGCAGAGTCCACTACAAGTTTTACGATGTTTGCACACTTTAGGGAGGGAAGCATTTCAGCTTATCTTAAACCACATCCTGGGATTCAAATAACTTCTACTTGAAAAACGACTTTAGTTCCATGGTCACTCTAGGGCCTGAAATTTTTCATTCCTACACAGTGCTTGCCCGCAGCAGCCCCCTGAAATTTTTCATTCCTACAATGCGTGTGCTTGTTCATTGGGGAGGGAAAAGAAGTTTCATTAATTTTTTAAAATATTTGTTAATTTTGAGAAAGAGTGCAAGCAGAGGAGACACAGAGAGGAAAGGAGAGAGAGCACCCCAAGCAGGCTCTGCTGTCAGTGCAGAGCCTGATATGGGACTTGAACTCATGAATGGTTGAGATCACACCCTGAGCTGAAATCAAGAGTAAGAAAAGCAACTGACTGAGCCACCCTGAGGCACCCCAAAAGTCTCATTCTTTTAAATTCTAGAGCCTACGTTTATGATCATAAAATATTTCCTACCTCTCTCCCTTCCCTGTTTTAATCAGGTTGTCTTCTTCCCATTGATGAAGGAGGGATATATATACCCTAGAGTTAAGGGAATATGCAACACAGAGGACCTTATCCATGGGAGCAAACTGGGGAGGAGAAATTTTATTTAGCCCATTTGAGACTCTTCAATCCCACTGAATATCAAGGTACCACAGACTATTGACATTAATTTTAGGACTTACATCACTTTTATTTATTTTTTAAACATTTTATTTATTTTTAAGAGACAGGGAAAGACCGTGTAAGCCAGGGAAGGGCAGAGAGAGAGACACAGAATCTGAAGCAGGCTCCAGGCTCTGAGCTGTCAGCACAGAGCCCAATATGGGGCTTGAATCCACAAACTATGAAATCATGACCTGAGCTGAAGTAGGACACTTCACCGACTAAACTATCCAGGTACCCCTCAAATGCTTTCTAGATATCTTGCCATTAGTTTAAACTTTGGGGATAACTGAGACTTTAGGGAGTTAGAGAGGTTCTTCCTTAGAGAGCAAAGTAGGCACTAGACCAGAAGAGTGAGTGCACACGGTGATGTCATCCATCTGAATTTTAGAGGGCCTTTATGGTGATTACAAGTAATTGAGGGCTCTGTGAGCCATTGGTGTGGGTAGCATGTGTACCCAAGGGGCATGAATTTACACTAACTAATGCCCATGCTGACAGTGACACCCAGCAGGTTGTCCTGGCAAAGAGGGAACACTTTATAACTTAAATGGGAATTCTCTAAGGAAGCCATGATGGCCATGAAACAAACCAGCTGACTACGGGGAATATGGGATTTTCATTAAATGCCTTCTTCAAGGGCCCAGCATTGTACATTCTAAGAAGTTAAATGTGTATCTTGGTCACTATCAGGAACTTCAGCAAGAAAAAGGAGTGTCCCAATGAGGCCTTGCATTGGGACCTTCATATATGTAATGTCATTGTCATGATGCTGGAGGTAGGTGGAGGCACTTAAGATTCTGACTGATCGTACACAGCGGAAAGGCTGCTTAGACAGCCTGGCGAAGGCACTCGCCTTTTCAGAAGAGAAGGCGAGTTACAGCTGAGAAACTGTTGAAATAGGCACTGAGTAAAGCATATTAACCAAATCCATAGATAGCAAAATATGTGGTGATTGAATAGAATCAGCAATTGAATAATTCTGGCTGTTAGATAATAGGGGTCTTATTGGATGATCTCACACATGAAGGTTGTAGTAATCTGCCAGGCAATGCTATTCAGTCTTCTCATGTTAAAGAGCAGGCCAAATTGAATGGTTAAACGGAGAAACAGGGCAAAGTCCTCCCTTCTACTCATTAAGTCTTATATTCTAAGCAAAATAATTCAGAGAAAGACAAATACCCTATGATTTCACTCATGTGGAATTTAAGAAACACAACAGATAAACATAGGAGAAGGGAAGGAAAAAGTAAAATAAAAGCAGAGAGGGAGGCAAATCACAAGAGACTCTTAAATACAGAGAAAGAACTCAGGGTTGCTGGAGGCAAGTGGGTGTGGAGATGCACTAAATAGGTGATGGGCATTAAGGAGGGCACTTTTTGGGATGAGCACTGGGTTTTGTGTGTAAGTGATGAATCACTGAGTTCTACTCCTGGAACCAATACTACACTGTATGTTAACTAACTTGAATTTAAATAAAATTTTAAAAAAGAGGCTTTCTAAAAAAAGTCATAATAAATTTAAGTCTTTGGGGTCCTTGTTTGAATTTTCACCCGGTCATCTTAGGTATTTAAACTGGGTGATCATTAGCATTCCATAGCTTGTGTGCACGTTCCTATTCTGTTCACTCACATAAGGTCTAGACAAACTTCCCTCCTTTGCAAGGAGACAGGGAGCAAGTCTTATCCCTGAATGGTGGGTTTCAGTTCCCTGCCAGCATGGGGGATATTCATACAAGACAGTCAGGTCCACCCATGGGAACCAGGGAGCGCCTCACCACTGACCTCCAAAACCTGCCTCCACAGTCCCTGGTTGTTCTGTTCCTAAATGCAGCCACCCCTGTGTCAGCCTGCCTGGCGCAGTGTCCTCCTTCCCCAGACTACAGGTATCCAGGACTGATACAATGCTGTCAGTCTCCTCTGTCCAGCCTTGAGTGTCAATGGTTAGCCATCTCCCGTCGCTGTGGAATGAAAAGAAGGCAACTAAATATGTGTGAAATTACAAGGAAAAATAAACAGTAGCTCTTTCAGCGCCATGCCAGGTGCTGCTGCTGATCGGCACCCCCTTCCGTGTTTCTGAATTCTAGGCCAGGTGCACATGCAGCTCCGGGGTAAAGGGCACCAGTGTCTACTAGCTGGGCTGCCTACCATGGAGACTGCTCAGTTAGGGACGGGATAGAGTTCCACTTTGCCATTCTATGCTTCAGTTTGTCCTCATGAGTTTTTCAGTTTATCTTCATGAACTTCTTTGGAATTTCTATTTTTTCTTTGTTTTTCTCAATTCACCTTTATCGTTGTTTGGTCACTACGAGCCCTCTGACAGCAGAAGCCCACCCTAAAAGCAAACCCTTACATAGACTATTGACCCAGCTCTCACAATGAGGAAGGTTTGCTTCCAATAATCCTTAGTCCATATTGCTCCTATGATCAAACCCAGAATGATTCAGATGCACTCCTAGGATTAGTATACACATTCTCTTTAGTAGCTAATTTCAAGCATTGAAGTACCAATTCAATTTTTTGCCCATTTTTTAATGAGTTAAGTGTCTTTCTTGTATTGATTTATAGGAATTTTATATTTATTTACAATATATAATACATATATAAATATATATAAGTAGACTTTTGTTACATATTATATATTATAAATATGTTATGTATTGTAAATAATTTCTCTCAGTCTGTGGCTTCTCTTTCACATTTACATATTGAGTGTTGTTAATAATTAGAGACATTTAACTTTAACATACTCCAAATTTTTATTTAGGTTTAATAATTCCTGTGCTTTATAAGATCTTTATACCAAGTTTTAAAAAACATTATCCTATATCATGTTTAAGATGTTTTTTGTTTTTTCCTTGATAATTCTCAATTCTACTTTGCACTATCCATTGTGTGTAGGCAAGAGGCAGGGGTGGGAAAGATTCATTAGTTCCATGTGAATGTCCAATTTATCTACAACTGGTTATTCAAAAGATGACTCTTTTCCCACCACTTTGCAATGGCACTTTCATTGTAATCCAAATGCCAGTATATAACTGGTCGATCTTTTGGTTTATCTATTGTCTTGTTATACTTCCTCTATATTTAATGCAGCCATTCCTATAATTATTATTGATACATAGCATTTCCATGTCCTTCTGTTCAAATATTTTCTAATTTCCTCTGTGATATTTTTCTTTGACCTTTGATTTATAAATTTATTTACAAACATATGGGTATTTTCCAGTTATCTTATTGTTATGGTTTCTAGCTTTTTTTCCATTGATTACAGCATGTCCTGTTTAAATTCAGTCTCCTGACATTTGTTACATCTTGATTTATACCCTGATGAACTTAATATTTTTAAACAGTGAGTGTGAGCTGTTCTGCTTTATATTTGAGGCCATACGATTACTTGCACATAAATTAAGAATGTTATTTTTTGATGAATTTAATAATTTATTTTCTAGTCTCTTACTCCTTTAATGCTTTTTGCCCTAAGGCTTAGCTTAGTTGATGTTCATAAACCTATACCAGCTTCCCTTGGCTAGTTGTTTGCATAGTAAATACTTTTCTCCTTGTTCTTTTAAGTTTATTGTGTTTTTATATTTCTTTTTAAAAGTCTGTGTATTGCTAAAATTTAACCCTAACAATCATTATTTCTGTAAATGAAGCACTTGGTATATCAGTATTTATAATTGTTGCTGGTTATTTGGAATTTTTGGCTTTCTTATAGCTTTAAGGCTTCATTATTTTTCTTGTGTTCCAGAGATTTTTTAATGAATCAATTGATGACTAAAGTTATGCCTACTTTTTCCAGAGACAATATGCTCTTACTCTTCATTCAGGGCAAGAGCAAGGCTAGAAGCCTTAATTCTGTTGGATCATCTCTATCCAGTTCCAGTGTTTGTGAAAACTCAGACAGTTTGAGTTCCTGAAATGTCAAGGATTTATTTCCAAGTCACATTTTCCTTAATCTTGAACTGCCCACTTAAATACAATTGTTTCTACCAGAATCAATCTGCCTTCTCAGCTTCTTGGCATACTCTTAACTCCCTTATTTTAAACCACCAAAGAAAAGGCTGTTAAAATGACTAATTTTCTGAAACTCTTAGCTGGGGTCATCAGCTAGCCAAGGGAAAAAATATCTCCCAAACTCAAGAAGAAGCTTTTTCCATTAGGTTGTCTTCCTGACCTTACCTATACATGCAAGGAGAATTGAAATATGTGTGGGGTGTGTGTGTGTGTGTGTGTGTGTGTGTGTGTAGTTTTTCCCTCTTTATTCTCAGTAGCAGATTTTATTTAATTTGCTAGTTCATCATTACCTGAAGATGAGATTCTGATTTTTTTTCTTTTTCTACTGTACTTAATTTGCTCTTTATCCTATCCATTAATACCTAATTTAATGTACCTAACTATGCTGTCTTATTTCCAAATGTATTTTTTTTTAATTTGGATCTTTTTGGAAAAGTAAACTCCTCTGTGATTTCTATTACTTAACTCATCATTTTCAAAAATTGTGAACATTCATGTTTTATAATTTTAGACAACTCTTCTCTTACTCTCCTTTTGTGGGGATTCCGATTCTATTGTATTTGACTTACACATTTCATGGTGTGTGTGTGTGTGTGTGTGTGTGTGTGAGAGAGAGAGAGAGAGAGAGATTTATGCATTTTGTTAGTTTTTAATTTTGATTTCTTTCATTTTCTTTATCCTGTTCATAGAGCCTTCTGGAGTTCATTTTAAGTCAATTTTCAATGCTATCTATTAAGTAGCAGTAATTTATATGCAAGAGTTACAGACATGAATAAAAAGTTACCTACAATCAAGAAACTTGTCATCTGTTGGGGGGGAAAAAAACCAAAAGTGTATGCAACTAAGCATAACATAAATAAGAGAGGTATTGAGAATGCCCAAAGTCCTATTGAAAGCAGAGCAAAGGAAGCAAGTCATTTTGACATAGGGAGCTGGGAAATGCTTCGTGAAAAGATGGCAACAGGGTTCAGTAATTACTCAAGATATCATCTTCTTTTCAATCCCTGTACCTGCTGTTAAAGTTTCTGGACCTCCTTTGCTAGCGATGTGAGAGTTTTAAGGCTCTCTTCAGCTCCAGCTAAATCTTTAAACCCCTCCAACTTTTAAACATTCCTCTTCTGGCCCATCAATAGTAAATTTACAACCTACAGGTCAGAACCAAAAGCTTTTCAAAGTGTAATTGACAAATACCGGGAAGCATCTCACTTTATCACAGAAAACTTTAAAACTTCAGCATGAACCTGGCAAATGTAGGGACCGTTGCCTTCAATCAGGATCACTCCAGCTATTTCTCTCAAACTCAGGGGGAAGGTAAGAACAAATTTCAGGAGGCCAAAATAATACTAAAAGCCTCTTACAATAGCATGCAACAAGCAATACTGAGTCCCCAGTCTCAATATGAAGTAAATTCATATCATATGTCAAGACCCTGGAAATAATTTTGCAGCACACTAAATCTAATGCAACTTCAGGTTGCTGTCTAAAATTCTCTTTGTACAACTCTATTGTGTAGTAGCTTTAACCTTCTTTCCTTCTTATTAGGAAATTTTTGCAATTAGGAAAACTAGATAGCTGGTAATACTTTTTAATTAGACTCATAGATAATGTTACTATTTTTATGTCATTTGTTATAATCAGACAACTTAATGCATGACTTTTCTTAGCAAATTTTAATTTCTAGGCGTGGGTGCTGATGAAATTACAACTTGCTTTGGTATCAGACCTATCCAGCCATGCCTTGATAATGGCAATTGTACTCAAAAATAATAAAATAATTCATAAAAGATAAATGACCTGAAATTTTTAATTAAGCAGCATATCCAGAAATATAATAATATTGCTACTCTAGTTTCATTGAACAGGGTTTAATTTTTAAAATACACACTTCGGAATCTAAAATTGCCTTGCTGTCATCATACTATCCAGCTAGTCCATCAGTTCTTTCATTTTACAGCTTTTACACTCTTAGGTACTTGAGTAGATTCCCACAGACTCAATCCCCTGTAAATATGAATACAATATATTTTTTCCTAATTTTTTAAATGTTTATTTACTTTTGACAGAGACAGAGTGAGAGTGGGGGGGTGGTAAGAGAGAGAAGAAGACACAGTATTTGAAGCAGGCTCCAGGCTCCGAGCTGTCAGCACAGAGCCAGATGCGGGGCTCAAATTCACAAACCGTGAGATCATGACCTGAGCCAAAGCCGAACATTTAACTGACTGAGCCACCCAGGTGCCCCACAATATATGCATTTACGTTGCAAAAATTCAAGTTAAATATTGAGTGTTTTGTCTTAATTTTTTTCTACCTTTCTAAAAAAATTATATACTCAGTGTCAATACAAATTTTAATGTTTCCCTATATGCATTCATGGGGAGTCAAAATGAATTTGGCTTAACACGAATCTTTTCTTGACAGGGTGGCGTATAATGGTATGAAATAACTCTTGTGAAGTATCATCTTTTCACCATTTATTATTTTCAAATTTAAGAGAAATTATACTATTCTCCCTAGTCTTGCAGAAATTTATCAAATATAATTTCATGAGGCAAAATACACATAAACACATATATGTACATATATATAATACACATAAAACATACTTTTCTATTGGTGTATTAAATGTCTTATTTGATGAAATGGAATTGTTTTGACAGTATTTTTCTTAGTCTGTTGTAAGATAAATTCTAAGTTTGAAATGAAAATCGCACTACGTCTTATGCACATAACCATGAATACACTCTTGTCCTGATATTTAAAAATAAATTCTACATTTTACTCAGTAAGGTAATTGGTGATAGAAATTACTATTTAATGCCACTTAAGCATCTCTGTGCATAGATTGTGTTTTTCTTTTCAGTAGGATAACAAGAATCAGACTTTAAATGATATCCATGTAATACATAATATTGCTTGATTGAAAATACTTCTCTTATCCTTTACCTTAATTAGGGCAGAAAAGTTATTCTCTGCATACATATTCAGTAAAGATTTATTATAACTAAATACGTCAAGTTCTGCATTAAAAATAGAAGTAATTGTCCCTCTGGTATTGAGAGTAGTAAGAAATCTAGTCTAAAATAGCACTGCTGAGAGCCTTCATTCCAGCTCTACCCTCAATGAACAACACAAGGTAAGAACATTTAATATTAGAGACGGTTTAGGATACTAGCTTGATTTTTATCTTATTTTAGAGAAAACAGTTACCTGAAAGATGGTGGGTGGGAAATTGCCTTACCGATGTAGGAAGAGAAAAGAGGATATTTGGAAGGCATTTAGTAGAAGGCATCTATTTATAAAAAGGTAGAATATAATGAGAGGAAATGAGAGGAAAAGAAGCAGGAAATGAGACTCGGGACACTTAGAATTAGGAGAAAACATTCTGTTTGCACTCTTGCCAGAAGCTGATCTTCCCCCTGAGGCTTGAGCATAATTACAAGCCAAACAAGACAATTAGAATCTGCAGATTGATATTGTACATAGATCTCCATTTAGCTACTCTCTTGTTCTTTATCCAAGAAATCTAAATATGAATTTTTAAAAAATATCTCTTAATTTATTTTTTGAGATAGTATCTATAAAATTATGTTTTAAAGGTTTTATTTAAATTCTAGTTAGTTAACATATAGTGTAATATTAGCTTCAGGAGTAGAATTTAGTGATTCATCAGTTACATATAATATGAAAGTGATATCCCAACAGGTGCCCCCACTTAATACCCTTCACCTATTCAGCCAATCTTTCCACTCACCTCATGTCCAGCAACCTTCAGTGTGTTCTCTATAATTAAGAGTCTCCTATCATTTGCCCCTCTTCACTTTTGCCCTTTCCCCTATGTTCATCTGTTTTATTTCTTAATTTCACATATGAGCAAAATTAGATGATATTTGTCTTACTCTGACTTTTCTCACTTAGTATAATACACTTTAGCTCCATCCATGTTGTTGAAAATGGCAAGATTTCATTCTTTTTGATGATTGAGTAATACTCCGTTATTAATATACACCACATCTTCTTTATTCATTCTTCAGTCGATGGACATTTGGACTCTTTCCATAGTTTGGCTATTGTTGATAATGCCGCTATAAATATTGAGGTGCTTGTGCTCCTTCTAATCAGTATTTTTGTATCCTTTGGGTAAATACCCTAGTAGTGCAATTGCTGAGTCATAGGGTAGATCTCTTTTTAACTTTTTTGGGAGGGGATTACCAGGTTTTATTATCTCTTTAATCATATAGAATGCTTCATGAATTTGAGTGTTATCCTTGTGCAGTGGCCAGGCTAATGTTCTCTATATCATTCCAATTTTAGAATGTGTGCTACCAATGCAAGCACTGTTTTTAACTTTGTGAGGCACCAGTTTGCATTCCCACAGACAGGGCAAGAGGTTTCCTCTTTCTCTGCATCCTTGTCAACATCTGTTGTTTCCTGTGTTAATTTCAGCCATTCTGACAGGTGTGAGGTGATATCTCATTGTGGTTTTGATTTGTATTTCCCTGATATATTTTCCTAATAATGCGTGATGTTCATGTGTTTGTTGGTCGCCTGTAAATCTTCATTGTAAAAATATCTATTCATGTCTCTGGGTTCAATCTCATGAACCATGAGGTCATGACCTGAGCAGAAATCAAGAGTTGAACACTCAACTAACTGAGCCACCCAGGTACCTCTCTGCCTGTTTCTTAACTGTATTATTTATTTTTGGGGTGTTGAGCATGATAAGTTCTTTATAGATTTTGTATACTAAGCCTTATAAGATATGTCATATACAAATATCTTCTGTTGCATTTCTTTTTTTGTTTGTTTTTTATTTATTTTTGATAGACAGAACAGGGGAGGGTCAGAGAGAGAGGGAGACACGGAATCTGAAGCAGGCTCCAGGCTCTGAGCTAGTTGTCAGTACAGAGCCCGACGCGGGGCTCGAACCCAAGAACTGTGAGATCATGACCTGAGCTGAAGCCCGAGGATTAACTGACTGAGCCACCCAGGTGCCCCTTCTGTTGCATTTCTATACACAAGTTATGAAGCAGCAGAAGTAGAAATAAAGCAATTGATGCAATTTACTATTACATAAAAATCCATAAGATACCTAGGAATAAACCTAACCAAAGAGGTAAACAAGCTGTACCTGAAAACTACAGAACACTTGAGAAAGAAACCAAAGATGACACAAATAAATGGAAAAATATTTCATGCTTCTGGATTGGAAGAACAAATACTGTTAAAATGTCTATTCTACCTGGGGCACATGTGTGGCTCAGTCAGTTAAGCATGGACTCTTGATCAGCTCAGGTTATGAGCTGATCTCCCAGTTCATGGGGTCAAGACCTACACTAGGCTCCATGCTGACAGCTACTTAAGATTCTCTCATTCCCTCTCCCTCTCCCTCTCTTTGCCCCTCCCACCCTCATGCTCTCTCCCTCTCAAAATAAACAAACTTTTTTAAAGAAAATAAATGTCTATACTACCCAAAGTAATTTATAGTTTAATACAATCCCTATCTAAATATCACCAACATTCTCCACAGAGCTAGAACAAATAGTGCTAAAATATAGAGCCACAAAAGACCCCAAATACCCAAAGCAGTCTTGATAAAGAAAAACAAAGTTGTAGGCACCACTATTCTGGACTTCAACTTTTATTACAAAGCTATTGTCACCAAGATAGCATGATACTGGCACAAGAAAACATACATATTGATCAGTGGAATGAAAAAGAAAACCCAGAAATGGACCCACAACTATGTGATCAAAATTATTTCTTTTAATGAATTTTATATTGATTT
Organism: Suricata suricatta; assembly: GCF_006229205.1. NCBI lineage: Eukaryota > Metazoa > Chordata > Mammalia > Carnivora > Herpestidae > Suricata > Suricata suricatta. Next base: position 100,803,345 of record NC_043704.1, on the reverse strand, counting down.
TTAGCAAAGTATAATTGACATAGTGTATATATTTTTAGGTGTACCACATGATACATTTGTATATATTGTGAAAGGATTACCACAATAAGTCTAGTTACCATTCATAAGCATACAAATTACAAAAGTACTTTCCTGTGATAAAAACTTCATAAGGTTTACATAGCAACTTTAAAATTTGCAATACAGTATAATTGACTATAGTCTTCATGCTGTACATTTCATCCCCATGACTTATTTATTTTACTGGAAGCATGTACCTCTTGATCCCCTTTACCCATTTTGCCTAACCCCACTCCATTTCCCTGTGGCAATACCAATATATTCTCTGTACCTATGAGTTCAGTTTAGTTTTGTCTGGTTTGTCTGTTTGTTTTGTTTTTTAGATTCCACATATAAATGAAATCATATAGCATTTGTCTTTCTCTGCCTGACTAATTTTACTTAGCATAATACCCTCAAGCTTCATCT
>NC_043704.1:100792122-100802777 GCF_006229205.1 Suricata suricatta | reverse complement strand
AACTACTCTGGAAAACAGTATAGCGCTTTCTCAAAAAATTAAAAATGGAACTAACATTTGACTCAGCAGTTCCACCTCTGAGACTACTTTTGAAGGAAATAAAGTCATTATGTCAGAGAGATGTTTGGACACCCATGTCTTTGCAGCTTTATTTACAAAAGCTAAGAAATGAAAATAACATAAGTGTCCTTTGACAGATGAATTGATAAAGAAGATATGACCCATGTATACAGTGGAATACTCTTCATCCATAAAAATGAAATCCTACAATTATGACAATATGGGTGGAACTTGAGGGTAGTTTTGTAAGTGAAATCAGTCAGATTAGACCAACATTGAGTGATCTCCCTTCTATGTGGAATATAAAACCCAACTCATTGAAAAGAGGTCAGAAATGTTGTTACCAGACATGGAGACGGAGGGATGGGAGAATTGGGGGAAGGTCGTCAAAGGGTACAAACTTTCAGATTTGAGATAAAGAAGTGCTGGGGTTATAATTTATAATATGATGACTGTATTAACATTGCTCTATGGTATATTTGAAAGGTACTAAGAAAGCAAATCTTAAAAGTTCTTCTTAAAAGGGAAAATTTATAACTATATGAAGTGCTGCATGTTAAATGTACTGTGATAATCATTTCACAACATAAGTAAGTCATTATAATGTATAAATTATATAGTGTTATATGTCAATTGTATCTCAAACTGAAAAAAGGAAGAAAGGAACAAAATAATTGCAAAACAGAAAATTTTTAAATGGAAGTGTTAAGCCCTCAATTGATAAGTTTAGCCCACTTATATATAAAATAATTATCAAAAGGCATGGGGCAGCTGACTGAATTTTTAGAAAGAATTAGATCAAGTCATGTGCCCCCCTATAAGAGAACCAAGTTAGGTTTAGAGATACACAAAGGCTGAAAGTAAAGGAATAGAATAAGATATCTCATGAAAATGGTAACCAAAAGAAAGCAGGCATGGGTATATTTATATCTGACAAAATAGATGTAAAGTTTAGAACTGCCTACAAAGAAATGTCATTATATATATAATGATAAATGGTCAATATAACAGGATGATAGAACAATTATAAATATACATACAACATTAGAGCAGTTAAAATATAAAACAAATGTTGACATATCTCAAGGCAGAAATTCACTTCAATACAGGCAAAAATTAAATAACTGATTTGATCAACAGTAGCCTGAACAAACCAGTAGCCAAATATGAAGACAGAGTTAGTAACCAAAAACTTTTCCAAAAATAAAGACCCAGGTTGAGATTGCTTCACAGGTGAACTCTACCAAATGTTCAAAGATGTAATACCAATCCTTCTGAAACTCTTTCATAAAATAGAAGAGGGAACCTTCTCAAACTCATTTGATGAGACCAATATCTCCCTGAGATAAAAACCAGACAAAGACACTACAAGTAAATAAAACTACACTCCTGATAAGTATAGATGCAAAAATTCTCCAAAAAACACTAGCAAATCAAATTCAGCACGTTAAAAATAGTCATATACTATGACCAAGTGGATTTTATCCCTGGAATGCAAGAATGTTACGGCATATGCAAATTAATCAATATGATATAACACACTAACAAATGAAAGACAAATGCTACATGATTATTTTAGTTGTAGAAAAAGCATTTGACAGAATTCAGTATCCATTCATGACTAAAAGTCTCAACAAAATAAGGATAGAAGGAACTTATCTCAACACAGTCAAGTCTATATATGAGAAGTTCACCACTAGTATCACAATTTAGTGAAAAATCAGAGCTTTCTCTCCAAGATCCAGTATAAGGCAAGTCTGCCCACTCTCACCATTTCTTTTCAGCATGGTACTAGATTTCTAGTCAAATTAATTAAGCAAGTAAAAGAAAAGGCTTCCAAATCATTAAGGAGGATGTAAAAGTGTCTATGTTGGCAGATGACATGATTTGTATACACAGAAAACCATAAAAATTTAAAAAAAACTAGAACTAATAAATTCAATAGAGCTGCAGGGCACAAAGTCAGAGAAATTGAGGTAAAGGATATAAAAACATTTGTTTCTCTATATTTTATCTAAAATGAAAATTTAAAAAACAATTCTATTCACGATAGCATCAAATAGAAAATACTTGGGAATAAACTTAACCAAAGAGATGAAAAACATGCAATGTTGAAATTGAAAAACATTGAGAAAGGAAATTAAAGAAAACACAGATGACTGGAAAGTCATCAGTGTTCAAGGATTGAAATAATTTATATTGTTAAAATGTCCATACTACCCCCAAACAATCTAGAGATTCACTGAAATCCCTATCAAAATCTCATTGTCATTCTTCACAGATATAAAACAACTCTAAAAGTCACATAGAACTATAAAAGACCCCTGACAGCCAAAGCAATCTGGAGCATGAATAACAAACTTTTCTCTGATTTCAAACTATATTATAAAGTATTGGTAATCAACACAGTATGGTGCTGGCATAAAATTGACATTGAGAAAAGTAGAATAGAAAGCCCAAAAATTCACCATCTATGATCAGCTGGTCTTTGACAAGGGTGGCAAGAACACACAACGAGGAAAGGATAGTCTCTTCAATAAGCAGTGTTGAAAAACTGAATAGCTAATTGTAGAATAATAAAATCAGACACATATCACACCATATACAAAAATAAACTCAAAATGGAGTAAAGTTAAGACTTACAAGACTTAAAAACTAAAGCCTTGAAACTACTAGAAAGAAACAAAGACAAGAATCCTTTAACATTGGTCTGGGAAATAATTTTTTGGCTATGACACTGAAAGCATAGACAGTAAAATAAAAATAAACAAGTGAGTTTGTATTAAACTAAAATGCTAATGTACAGCAAAGAAAATAATCAACAAAATGAAAAGACACCCAACAGAATGAGAGAAATATTGGTAGACTATGTAGCTGATAAAGTTAATATCTAAAATATGTAAGGAATTCATGTGACTCAGTAGCAATAAATAAATATTTGACCAGATTAAACAATAAGCAAAGAACCTGGATAAGTATTTCCCAAAAGAACACAAATTGTCAACAGATATTAGAATTAAGAAAGAATTAAGTAAAATTTTAAATTATTAAATGTACCTAAAATACTATTTTAATTTAATGTTTGTAATGCACAATTTATATCTGAAATTCATGTAATACATGCAAAATAACAAATTCCAGTAAATGCTCATAGCATATCCCCAATTAGGTAAAAGCCTAATATGCCTTATAGCTCTATTATAGAATTATCAGATGGCTATAATTGTTTATTTTTTCTATCATTTGAGAATTCCTAGATATCATCGCACTTATTTTATCTACAGACATAGAAATGATGCTCAAAAATTATCCCTTCCTTAAGCCTACTGAATTGGTCAAAGCTGGGCCAATTATTAATTTCCTTGGAAATTTAGAAATAAGGATAAAATGAAGTAAGTCCTTTCTTGTGGCAGAAGCAGAATGTGTGTGTGTGTGTGTGTGTGTGTGTGTGTACACACATTTTAAATGTTTGTTTACTTCTAAGAGCAAGCGAGAGCATGCAGGGGAGGGGTAGAGAGAGGGACACAGGATTTAAGCAGGTTCTGTGCTGTTAGCAGAGAGACCAATGCGGGGCTCCAACTCAGAAACCACAAGATCATGTCCTGAGCTGAAGTTGGAAGCCTAATCAACTGAGCCACCCAGGTGCCCCAGAAGCCATATATTTTTAATTTGGAGCATTATCAAAGCTTGTTGTGATGAGTACTGGGTGTTGTGTGTAAGTGAAAAATCACTAATGCTACTCTTGACACTAATATTACACTATATGCTAAGTAACTAGAAGTTAAATAAAAACTTGAGAGCACCTGGGTGGCTCAGTCAGTTGAGCATCTGACTTTGGCTCAGGTCCTGATCTCATGGTTCATGGATTCCGGCCCCTCAGTGGGCTCTGTGCTGACAGCTTAGTGCCTGGAGCCTGCTTCAGATTCTGTCTCCCTCTCTGTCTGCCCCTCCCCTGCTCATGATCTGTCTCTTTCTGTCTCTAAAATATAAATAGGCGTTAAAAAAATAAGACCCTTTAAATAAAAACTGAACAACAACAAAAAAGCCTATTTCTTAGTATGTAGACGAAGTTTTTAATGTTAAAGAAAGACAAACAAAATGCAGGCAGGACCAGAGAAAATGATGCTAGTGGCTTTTTGTTTGTTTTTGGTTGCTGATACTTAAAATTTCTTCCATTCCTGTAGTTGTTGCAAAAAATACTCTATGAACAATGTTATGTTCTTTTTGTGAAGTTACTTTGAGTTAGATCTGTCAATAGAAAATGAGTAAAACTGTTTAAATGAGTGATTGAGAGGAATTAGCCTAAACAATTTATCACTGAATTAAAATGAAACACAAATAATGAAGTATACAGTGTTGGAAATATTAACATCTTAATATTCCCAACTGTATTGTCTAAGATTTAGAAGTATTTATTCAAAAGGTAATCTATTTCTTGAGTTGAGTTGTAAAAATACTTAGATGATTTGAAAACATAAAAGTAATCATTAACTGAAATTAGTATGAACTATAAGAAAAAATAAGCATGTGTATAAATCTATTTTGTTTCCAATGAAAGCAAAGCACAAAAATTAAAAATCATAAAGTAAGAATGACAGTAAACTTAACTAAAACACTTCAACAGTATCCAGTTTTTGCTGTTATTACGAAGTCTGTAAGATCAGAAATTGGAAGTGTAAGAAATCTGTTTTATAAGAAAAAAATAAAAGGGTCAGAAATCCTACAAATTCATGTTGCTTTTATACCTAGCAGATTAATAAATTAGATGTAAGCAAATATGACAACATAGACCAAAAGATTTAAAGACAAAATATAGGGCGCCTCGGCTCAGGTCAGATCTCACGTTCGTGGGTTCGAGCCCCGCATCAGGCTCTGTGCTGACAGCTAGCTCAGAGCCTGGAGCCTGCTTCGGGTTCTGTATCTCCTTCTCTCTCTGCCCCTCCCCCTCTCATGCTCTGTCTCTGTATCAAAAATAAATAAAACATTAAAAAATTAAAAAGACAAAATACATTGAATCAGAGTGTAGTTACAATTTGATAGCCAATAAAATTTGCAAAGAAATGAAAAGAACTCTGAACTACTTTTCAGAATAAAACAGCATGAAAATTTTTAAGAAAAAGCTGTTCCAATTAAAGCTAATTATAAGGGTTTTGTTTTGTTTTGATTTTTAAGACTCCCAGGTTGAGGTTTCTCTACAGTATACCAAACCATTAAATATTAACCTAACAACTCAAAGAACTATTTTAACAACTTACTGAAAAATTCAAATTAACTTGTAAAAATGCAAACTCGTCAAATGTGAGTGGAAAGAAATCCACAAGACTTAAAAAAAAAAGATGAAATTTAAACTAGAAATCAATACGGTAGGCTGTAAAACTTTATGTAAACTTTAGGAAGATTAGTACTTCCAGTTCATCTTCTACCATAGGATATTCACAGGGCAGTAGTAATCAGCAGTGAGCATTTCTTTGCTATTGGCTTTGGGTGACCTGTTTTGCACACAGTTTGATACATCTCTGTAGGGAATAAGTTATCTGAATTTTCTTTTTCTCTTCCAACCTTCAGGCTTACCCTAGAAGAAAGGTTTAGAGAAAATAATAGATGATTTAGAAACATTTTATAAACAGCATATGTGCCTGTTTTTTAAAAATGTACTGTTGTAAAATTAAAAATTCTAATTTAGGCTAGATTTTTTGCTTCTGTGTATATGAAGAGAGAGGTGGCTTTTTATAGTTTATATTTAATAAGTTTATTCTTTTAGTCTAAGTGACTAAGTAGCATTTAATTAGATGGTTTCTACTCAGTTTGTAATTATTCCAAGATGATAAATTATGGGTACCTAGTTGGCTCAGTTGGTTGATCATCAGACTCTTGATGTCAGCTCAGGTCATGATCCCAGACATTTGGGGATTGAGCCCCACTTCAGGCTCTGCCAGCTTAATATTCTCTGTCTCTGTATCTCTGTCTCTGTCTTTCTCTGTCTCTCTCTCTCTGTCTCTCTCTGTCTGTCTGTCTCTCTCTCTCCCCCCTCCCCTGCTTGTACCTTCTCTCTCTCTCTCAAAAAAAGATAAATAAGGAAAATAATTGAGGTTTTTATACAAGCCAATGTTGCTTATTTTATGTATTTATATAATTTTTAATTAATTAGTTTATTTATTTTAGAGAGCATGCAAGTAGGATAGAAGGGCAGAGGGGAGAGAGAAACAATCTTAAGCAGGCTCCATGCTCAATGGAGAGCCTGACATGGGGCTCAATCCCATGACCCTGGGATTATGACCCAAGGGTCATGCCCAACCAGTTGAGCCACCCAGGCACCCCTAATATTGCTTATTTTAAATAAAGTTTCCTTTAGCTATTGGATGCCATACCTTTATTTCTATCTTAGTCTGTTTAGGTTGCTATAACAAAATACCATAGGCTAAGTGGCTTTTAAATACAGACATTTCTCACAGTTCTGGATGCTAGAAAGTCAAAGGTCAAGGTACCAACAGATTCTATGTCTGATGCAGACTTCTTCCTGGTTTATTAACATTTATCTCTCTGTGTCCTCAAAGACAGAAGGGGGACGCCCGGGTGGCTCAGTTGGTCAAGTGTCAGCTTTGGCTCAGGTCATGATCTCATGGTTCATGGGTTCGAGTGCTGCATCGGGCTCTGTGCTGACAGCTAGCTCAGAGCCTGGAGCCTGCTTCAGGTTCTGTGTCTCCCTCTCTCTCTGACCCTCCCCTGCTTGCACTGTCTGTCTCTCAAAAATAAAAATAAAAAACATTTTAAAAAGTTTTAATAAAAAAAAAAAGACAGGAGGAGTGAGGAACTCTGAGATTTCTTTTATAAGGACACTAATCACATTCATGAAGGTGAGGCCTTCATGACCTAATCTCCTCCCAAAGGTCCCATCTCCTAAAATGATCACACTGGGTGTTAAGATTTCATCATATGGATTTTGGGGAGATACTCCAAAAACTTATTCCATTAGTCTGAATTATATTTACTGATACATCATAATTTGTCATAGATGTCTTATATTTTGGCAGTAATTTCCAATGTATAAGTATCTTTGCATAGTCTATACCATGTCTGAAAATTTATCATTGGCTTTTAATTAAATTTCTATTTTTCAAAAAAATTCTCTTAAGATAACATGATTTGCTCTAGATATTATGATTAATAATTTAAAAAATCTCTTATCTCAAATTTTATCTGAAAGTCAATTTTAATAAAACAATTACAAATGTTATTAAAAGTCCATGTAAAACACTTTTATAAGACATGATAAATGAATCCTGGGAAAAACACTGGTTAAGACATTGGAATAATTGGGAACTATGGACTATGCATCAAATGATTATGTAATATTGTTAAATTATTGTGTGTGGTTATTTTACAGTGTTTACATAGGAGAAATTTCTTGTTTTCATCATAAGTGTAAAGTCTTTAGGAGTAAAGTGCTACTCAATCTACAAATAATAGTTACACAATTTATTACCAAATGATGTACATATGGGGAGAGTGAAAGCAGGAAAGGGAAGGAAAAAAATGGGAGAAAGAGAAGAATGTTAATAGTCCATGAATGTTTGGGGGAGTATATTATTCTTGCAGTAGTCCAAAATAACATTAGGGAGAAAAAGAAGGACAAAAATATGTTCCATAGATTCTAGTGCATGCTTTGTTTCACAACATGTGGATGATGATGATAGAAATGAAGTCCCATTATGTTTTTACTTTTGTAAAATGTTTCCACAAGTTGAACTCCCCTTATTTCCATATGAGACACCTATTAAGAAACAGAATAAAATAGCCACCATTGAATTGATTAGGGATCTATCTTTTTACAGGTTGTATTTTTTTTAATTGATTTTTTTCTGTTGACCCTAGCAACCTTTTGGGTTAGGTCTACTTATGGTGCTTCTTTTTAAAATAAGAAGTTAAGACTCAAAGTGACTAAGTAACGAAAGTCACAGTGTTACCAAGTAGGAAGGGCTGAAATCAAAGCCAGTTTCATTAAATTCCTAAAGCTTAGAATTTTTGTGCTGCTTCAAAAAATAAAACCAAACAAATTTGCACTTGACAGAGGCCAGTGTGGTTTGCTGGTTAGTGATCAGGTAGGAGGAGAATGTCCTTCACCTGAATCCTAGTCTTTGCACTGTTCCTCTCAGCAATGATATTTCTAAGGAGAATGGCTGATGTGTTATTTTCAAATAATTGGCCTAGCTATATTTTTATGAACTGTGCTTTATTTTTTTTTTACAAACATCTTGGCAGATAATCAAATGGTTTTATAAGCTCTTCCATAGTATGCTCAAGAATGCTTACAGAGCCTGATGAGCCCTTATTCAATGAGGAGTGTTGGCATTTTTATTTACATGATAGCTATGGCCTCATCTAAAGCAAGAAAGGAATAATAAAAATATCTCATTTGTAATGGCAATTTTGGAAGTAAGTATGGATTTCCAGATTGTTGTTTCAGGAAGGCAGAATGTTATTGGATGTGAAAGCAACTGTATAAAGGATTAGAAGCCACAGTCAGTGTCTAATTCACTAGCTCCCTATAATCAGAAGCTCAGTCACTGTATAAATCAGTTATAAAGACAGAGTCCTTTATGGTAATGCATTAAGTTTACCCTCAGTAAATCTATTTTGATCAGTTCTGTCAAATCCTCAGGTTTTTAAACATCAAAGCCACGTGAGAAAAAAAAACTGCACACAAGATTTGAAATACATATGATGTAGTACAAATTTTACTTTATCCAATAACTTCATTGATATTTGCTCATTAGTATTTTCTTTTGCCTTCCATTTTACTGGTATATAATTGACATACAGCACTATACAAGTATAAGGTATACAACATTATTATTTAACTTACATATATTGTCAATTGGTTAACACACTAAATGTAGTGTAACATCCATTCCTCTCATATAGATACAAAAAAGAAAACATGTTTTTTCCCCCTTGTATTGAGAACTTTTAGGATTTATTCTTAAGACTTTCAAATATACCATACACCTTTGTTAACTATAGCCGTCATGTTGTATGTTACATCCCTAGAATTTATTTGTAACTGGATATTGGTACCTTTTGATCATTTTTATCCAATTCCCTCATGCTCTGATCCCTCATCTCTGATAAGCACAAATATGATCTCTTTTTGAATGAGTTTGTTTATTATGCAGGATTTGCACATACAAGGGAGATCAGAAAGTATTTCTCTTTCTCGGTGTGACTTATTTCACCTAGCATAACATCCTCCAAGTCTATCCATGTGGTCACGAAGGACAGAATTTCCTTTTTAACAGGATAGAAGATATTTCCAAATGACATGTCAGATAAAGGGTTAGTATCCAAAATCTATAAAGAACTTACCAAATTCAACACCCAAAAACCAAATAATCCAGTGAAGAAATGGGTAGAAGACCTACTAGACATTTTTCCAAAGATAGACAGATGGTAAACAGACACATGAAAAGATACTCTATATCACTAATCATCAGGGAAATACAAATAAAAACCACACTGTGAAACCACATCACATCTGTCAGATGGCTAAAATTAACAACTCAGGAAACAAGCAATGTTGACGAGGTTGTTATGAAAGGGGAGCCCTCTTGCACTGTTGATGGGAAGGGAAACTGATGTCCAGGCTCCTCAAAAAATTAAAAACAGAACTACTCTATGACCCAGCAATTGCACTACTAAGAATTTGTCCAAAGGATACAGGAGAGATTCAAAGAGATACATGTACCCCAGTGTTTATAGCAGCAGTATCTACAATAGCCAAATTATGGAAAAGGCCCAAATGTTCATCAACTGATTTATGGATAAAGAAGATATGGTATAAAACCAACTTGACAATAAACTATAAGAGAAAAAAAGATATGGAATGGAATACTCAGCCAAGAAAAAGAATGAAATCTTGCCATTCGCAGCAATGACAATGGGGATGGAGGGTATTATGCTAAGTGAAATACGTTGGTCAGAGAAAGATGCTTATCATATGATTTTATTCATATAAGGAATTTGAGAAGCTTAACAGATGACCATAGGGGAAGGGATGGAAAAATAAGATAAAAACAGAGAGGAAGGCAAACCATAAGAGACTCTTACATGCAGAGAATAAACTGAGGGTTAATGGAGGTAGGCTATTTGTGTATTGGGGGGAAATGAGTGATACGCATTGAGGGGGGCAGTTGTTGGGATGAGTACTGGGTGTTGTATGCAAGTGATGAATCACAGGAACCTACTCCTGAAGCCAAGACTACCACGTATGTTAGCTCACTTGAGAAAATAACAGGTAAATAAAAATCAGATTTTCCTGATTCAAAAAAAGTTTCTGTGGTACTAGTGGCTGCTTCCATCTCACCCCTGAATTCCAGGATTTTCTCAGGTGTGCCTGGTCCAGGGATGGCTGTTAGATTTTTCCTAGCTTTGCTTTCCCTCAGAAGAACTATGATACCAACTTGGTAATATTACTTCTCTAGTATTTTCATTCATTGGTGTGTGTCTCTCTGTTATTGGGCAATAAACATTAAACTATTATTAGCATTAATTTGACATGTTGTATTTACGTTAGAGGCGTATATTTGTGTGTCTTCTTT
>NC_043704.1:100790781-100792022 GCF_006229205.1 Suricata suricatta | reverse complement strand
CTCTCAGGCTCTGTGCTGACAGCTCAGAGCCTGGACCTGCCTCAGATTCTGTGTCTCTCTCTGTCAGTCTGCCTAACCCATGCTTTTGCTCACTTGGTTTCTCTTATCTCTCTCTCTCTCTCTCTCTCTCTCTCTCTCAAAAATAAACATTAAACAAAAAATTTTTTAAAGTTTTCTATTTTCTGGAAAATATATGTATGTATACATATGCGTGTATATATATACACACACACACGCATGCATGTATATACATGTATATTTGATATGTAACTTGTGAACCGATTCAGCACAGATAATTTTAAAGCATTTACAATAACCAAAAAGAAAACCAGGTGAGCTTGTTTTAACTCTTTTGTTCACTCCTTCATTTAAAGTCATGAAGCTTCTGAAAGGTCAGAACTAGTATTCAATGGATAGCTAAGGAACATTGAAAAGTAGGGCAGTAAGACTTATCCTGTGTAAATTTTTAGAGGAATAGACAATGGGTCTGCAGAGGAGGTCAGCTGCTTGGGAGTAGGATCAAATTATTTGTGTGGGAAGATAGTTCCACTGGCAAATTTTGTACAGGAAGGGGCAGCACAATGTTCTTTAACACTGCAACGGCTTCTTTGTGCATTAGGTCTCTTTCAAAGTGCATCCCTTTGGCTGTGATACTCCTGATTAACTTCACAAAATAATTTTTAAGTAAGCTGTACATATTTTAAAGTTGAAAATGGAATTACTAAAAAGAATGAGATTTAAAAAAAACACTTCTGAAGTAAAACAGCAAATGGACACTAAATCAATGTTAGTTGGACAGAGGATACAATGATTGAGGTATTTTTCTTTTCATAATAAAGTTTATTTATTTATTTTGAGAGAGACACAGACTGTGTCAAAAAGAGAGGAGACAGAGAATCCCAGGCAGACAGCACTGCCAGCGCAGACCCTCATGCAGGGCTCAAACCCAGGACACCATGAGATCATGACCTGAGCCCAAACCAGGTGTCAGGCACTTAACAGACTAACTCTGGATGCCCTAGGACATTCTTTGTTTCTAAATTAAAACAGCTAGAAGCAGAAGAACATGTTCTGAGTGCTAAGTTTTACTTAGTTTACTACTGGAAGCATTCTAATTATGAAGGACTCTGTTATTATCTCTTTTCAAAGACTCTAAACTTAGAATCGTATCATTTTTGTTTTCTCAATGATCAGTTACAGTGTCATCTCTTACTCTCTTACCCCAGCCCCCCACCCTCCAG
>NC_043704.1:100761113-100790681 GCF_006229205.1 Suricata suricatta | reverse complement strand
TTGCATTTTCTTTCATTATCTACTCAAAGTCATGCCTACTGCACCTCTAAACATTTCATTAAATCCAATGATACAGCAAACACTCCCAAAATAAACTTAGATTGTATTGCAGTTTCACTTACCAGTATATAAAATGCTGTGTTGTGACAGGTATCAACTATCCAAGATACTGAATCAATTTTTCTTAAGCACTACTAACTGCTTGCTTTTCTTGAAGCTAGATCATTCTGAAAATTTCCTGTTAGACTTATGAGCGCAAACAGATGGTATCTGTCCTTCTCTGCCTGACTTATGATCCAGCAATAGCCCTGCTAGGGAGTTACCCAAGAGATACAGAAATGCTGATACATAGGAGCACATGTACCCCAATGTTCATAGCAGCAATGTCAACAATAGCCAAAACATGGAAGGAGCCTAAATGTCCATCACCTGATAAGTTGATCAAGAAGATGTGGTATATATACACAATAGAGTACTACATGGCAATGAGAAAGAATGAAATATGGCCATTTGTAGGAAAGTGGATGGACCTTGAGGGTTTCATGCTAAGTGAAATAAGTCAGGCAGAGATGAATCTGTTATTTTGAATGTATGAAGGTAGCTCTAACACTAAACTCATTGGTTTGAATAAAACCTGCGCTCAAAAGTGGCCTGCATTAAATGAAGTTGAGATGTCAGAACATACTTATTATCCTTTACAGGGAAAATCTAAAGGTTCAAGGAGATGAGTGTAAATATAAGTTTATTATGTATGATCTCACTGTCCCTTAACTGTCATTTGGGACTATCCAGAGGACACGTCCTCCAGTAATAACTTGAGCAATACATTTGTTTGAAAAGCATCCACCTCATTAAAAAAGTTATATTAGGCCACCTGGGTGGCTCAGTTGGTTAAGTGTCTGACTGTTTGTTTCAGTGCAGGTCATGATCTTCCTTTTCGTGAGTTGGAGCCCTGCATCGGGCTCTGTGCTGACAGCTCAGAGCCAGCCTGGGATTCTCTCTGTCCCTCCTCTGCTCTCTCAGTCTCTCAAAATAAATAAACTTTTTTTTTTTTAAAGAAAGGGCTCTGTATTAATTGGCTGTTACCTGCAAGTCAAACATTCTAGTTGAAGATACTGTCATTGCCATGAGTTTTCAGATCTAAATGGGATGATAGGATCCCGGGGCTGCAGACATCGCTTCATCATCTGAAGCTGGGTGAACATGGTCATCGTAAGGGGCAGCAGAGTTTGCAGAAATCTGAATATTTTGACACAGATATTTGGTGGGGGCTGAGTGATTATAGGGACCCTAGGATTGAGAGAGACGAGTGTTTAAACTCAAGTGAGAAACGTTCATGATTTACTCAATTCCCAGACTTGAGCCAATTCACAGACTGATATATGAACTTTGAATCAAATAAGTTGTTTGTTCCATCGTGAATATATGACTTCCAGCAATGCATCAAAGCCACCTCCTCTAATTAAGGCCTTCGCAGACCACAGGATTAGCTGAGAGGAAATCTAGGGCGAGCAGCCTTTCTTTAAGGATGTTTTACAAATCACATATTCTCACATTCAATTGTCCTGAAATACTATCATGGCAATATGTCACTGCTCAGGCAGTTGAGCATGTAATCTGTCACTGAGAAGCTATGTATATATGCCTATTAAAACTTCAAGATTTCTACTACTAAAAACAAAAAAATGAATAATAAATAGCAGTGTCTGTTAAATCATTAACAGTGCTTCCTTCCCTTTCCATTTTTACTTCTCTATTTTTAACTTAACAACTTTCTTTCTAGTAATACTACTTATCACTTCCTACGTGAAATAACAAATGTATTTGGAATTCTTAATAATATATTTTTAATATACAGATTCTCTTTTAGCAGATTTAATTTCCAAAAGTTCATTATAGTCTGTGCCACAAAGCATATTTCAGTAAATATCAGAGTTAAACATAGAGAACCAATTTTTCTAATCATGATGAGAGATACTAGAAATCAATAACAAGAGATCTTAACTGAATACTTCATCTCTGAGAAAACACCAAGTGGTGGATAGTGCTGGTGTAGGACCCCAGAAGACTCTAGAGTGGGAGACCTCAGAGGCTTCAGCTGTGGTGTTGTGGGCCAGATTAGGCTGCAGCTGAGGCGCCACAGCTCACAGAGGCAAGGCAGGGAAAAAGGAGTGGATGCCTGTCAACAAGCTAGGCCACTTGGCCGAGGACATGAATATCAAGTCCCTAGAGGAGATCTAACTCTTCCTTATGCTCATCAAGGAACCTAAAATCATTGACTTTTTCCTTTAAGGGTCATCCCTTAAAGATGAAGTTTTGAAGATTATGCCTTTGCAAAAGCAGACCCATGTTGGCCTGTGGACCAGGTTCAAGGCATTTGTTGCCATTGGTGATTACAGTAAACACATTAGGGGTGTCTGGGTGGCTCAGTCAGTTGAGGGTGTGACTTTGGCTCAGGGCATGATCTCGCAATTCGTGGGTTTGTGTTCCACGACTAGCACTATGCTAACAGCTCAGAGCCCAGAGCCTGCTTCCAATTTTAACCTTCCCTCTCTCTCTCTCTCTGCTTCTCTCCTGCTCGTGCTCTTTCTCTCAAAAATAAATTTAAAAAAACATTAAAAAAATTTTTTTAATGTCATAAACCATGGACTGCCAGAATCCAGCTCCAGCAGGTCCAGGGTTCCCTGAAGGATAGATGGTGTTGGCATGAGAGAGTGTGAGAGAGCCTGGAGTTTCTTTCTGATCACCAGGCAGGCATCTCTGCCCTGTCTGACTCTCTAGCTTTATTTATGGTGAAAGGTACAAGGAGCAGAAAGAGGAGTAAATGATTTCTTATAGATAATTTTTACAATTTTCCAGGACATGAGTTCTGCAGAAGTTACAATTCTAATAGTAATGATGGTCATAAAAAACTTAGCTGCAGGCACTCATGCTATCATATGGGAAGGGCAGGTATTTTTTTTTTTTAACAAAACCTCAGGTATAGCCCTAAGGAAGCGACCTCTAACCCAGAGGCAAACAGCATTGTTTAGTAAAGGTCAGTTTTTTGTTTTTTTATGAGTAAGGGTCATTAGGTTGTTTATAACTCTAAGAGAAAGTTTCCCAGAAAAACAGGATCCCCAGGAGACAAAATGCCTGCTCTCATGGTCCCAAAGATGATTGATACATTTTATTGCAGTAGTGACTTTTGAATGGCGTCCAGGCCCAGAAAGTAGTCAGTTATTGGTTAATTGCTCAGCTAGGAGTAAAATTATATGTTGCTTGCCTTAGTTGCATTGGGGTGTATCTAGTTTACTCATCTTTTCCCTGACCAGGTGCAATCACGCCTCAGGGACAGGGCAGGAGGACAGGCTGTCCTGTCACTAATCAGCAAAGCATTCTGAGGTTTTGTGCCCAAGCAGAAATGAAATTTATAAGAGGTTAGATTTTGGTTGCTGTCTTGGGGCAAGAGACAGTGCAAACTTGCCGTACCTTCACAAGGAATTTTCACTCAACAGGTGAGCTCAGATAGCTCTCAACACATGGATACATGGTCTCAGTGTTAATTGCTCCAAGAAGGTAGCCACTGCCATCCCTGGGGGCCATTATCCTGGCCAAGCTTTCTTTTGCCTTATGCAGTGAGGCCACAGGGAGAACAAGATTGACAAGCCCAACACTGCCACATACAAGGTGACCAGCCCCTGTAGCTCTGTGCAGGTGTACCTCATCTGGCTCCCAGAGGCATTTGCATTGTCTCAGCCCCTGTGCCCAAGAAACTTCTGATGATGGCTTGTATTGACAATTGCTATACATCAGCCGGGGGCTGCATGTTACCTGGGCAACTTACACAAGGCCACTTTTTTTTTTTTAAAGTTTATTTCGAGAGAAAAAGAGAGGTAGAGAGAAAGGGAGAGAACTCCAAGCAGGCTCCATGCTGTCAGCCTGGAGCCTGACCTGGGGCTCACACTCACCAACCATGAGATCCTGACCTGAGCAGAAATCCAGAGTGGGCCACAGAACCCAATGAACCATCCAGGAACCTCTGACAAGGCCACTTTTGATGCCATTTCCAAGACCTACAGTGATCGTATCCCTGACCTCTGGGAAGAGATTGTGTTCACCAAGTCTCCTTATCAGGCATTCAAGACTGTCTTGTAAAGACTGACACTCAGAATCTCCTTGTAGAAGACCCAGGCTCCAGCTGGCGCTACCACATAGTTTTATACAAGAAAAAAAAAGTTAATTAAAGCCTGTTAAAAAGATAATTGAACAAAAACCTTGTTTTCAAATTAAGTAACATTATACTTTAATTCATGGCTCTAAATAAATAATAGTGAAAATTTAAAAATACTTAAGAAAATGATCCAAAAATGCACAGGAGATGAAGCTAATGCAGTTGTTCTTCATCTAAATGCTTGTATGAGAAAAAACAAAATGGGAGCACCTGGGTGGCTCAGTCGGTTAAGCGTATGCCTTTGGTTCAGGTTATGATCTCTCAGTTCATGGGTTCAACCCCCACATTGGGCTCTGTGCTGATAGCTCAGAGCCTGGAGTCTGCTTCAGATTCTGTGTCTCCTCCTCTCTCTGCCCCTTGCCTGCTCGCAATCTGTTTCTCTGTCTATTGAAAATAAATAAATATTTTTAAAAATTAAAAAAACCCCACAAAACTATAAAAACAAAGAACTAATTGTCCAGGCTAACAACTTAGGAGAAAACAGCAAAAAAGAAAGGTCCATATAAACTTGGGTATTCTATAGTAAAGCATTTCCTTCAGTTTGCTGTTTTTATCAACTTCTAAGAACAAAAGAAAAGTTACTTTTCAACTTGTAATTCTAACATGTAGTTAAAAATTCAATATATTTCTAATGTAGGTTTCAAAATTTTCCGAGATGTATTTCAAAATTCACATGCCCAAACTCGAGCTCTAGCCTATTGACCTTGTCTTCTCCATTTCAGTAAAGGTTAACTCTAGTCTTCCAGTCACTGATGACAAATATTTGGGCAGCCAACTTGATTTGTCTCTTCCATCTCTTCTATGACTGATCCATAGACAACTTTTTTTTCTGACTTTAGGATAAATCTGGAATTTGATGATTTAGCAATACTTTCCCAGTTTTAAAATGGAACAAATTTCTAATAATACTAATACCATGAGAGATACAAACAAATATATTGGAATGTGAGAATATGAAACCAAAACAGTGCATACTGTAAGATTCTGTTTAAAAGAGGTCCTAAAACTAGCCTATAGGTTCAAAAAAATCAAAACAATGGTATCTGTCCTTGGGATGTTGACTGAGAAGAGATATGATAGAACTTTCTAGTAATGGAATTTTTCTATTGATCTATGGTTTATCCAGGTATATGCGTTATTAAAAATTCATCGAGGTTTACTTTTAAAATGTGTTCACTCAGTATATGCAAATTTTACATGACACTGTGGGAACAAGTATTTAGTTTCTAGGTTTGCTTTTCATATCAGGATGGGTAAAAAGGCCTAAAACTACTCTCCGTTATACTAGGCTTAAGCAAATGAATTAATACTTCGAGGAAAATAAAAGTTGTATTTCTAAATGTGGTGAAAGGAGTTAAAGATATGGAAAGTTGAAAAAGGCTAGAATAAAACTTTTTGCATAGAATTGGAGGTATCAGTATAGACTCTTTATAAAGATATATAGATCTCTATATATGCTCTATGTATACATTTATGTATCTCCTCATATTTGTTTACACAAAAGACCTAAAAGCAATGCTACATTAGTGACAATGAGCACTCCTAGCATCCAGTTCTTGGTTTCTAAATAAAATTCTCCACTAAAATAAACCAAGAGAAATAGTCTGTTTTAGGGTGTGGTAAAGTAGAAGTTGAACCCAGTATTTAATTTTACACTGGAAACTGAGGAAGTAATAAAAGAATTACAGGACTATGTCAAAAGGACACAAAATGTTTGGCTTGAAGATGCTTCCAACTGGCCAAGTTTGGGACAAGTCAAGCATCAAAATAAGTAATCAAATAAGAATAATCCATTGAAAGAAATGAGAATTAATAGAATTATACTGATATATTAAATAGATGTCACAAAAAAGAAAGCTGTTATAGTAGAATGGAGGCTAAAGAATGCAGTAGCACTGTTGAAACTAGAAACTCATCAATGGATGTTAAACTATTCAGTGAAATTTTGATAAGAAGAATATTGAAATATTTTAATAGTTTTTCTCAGGAAGTATTAATTAGATAAAGAGTAACTTTACAGAGAACCCTGACAAGTATAAATTTAGATGAATAATATTAACATTACCAATCTGGGGAAATGTGCTTTCTGAAATAATGCACCGAAGAGGACATTATATTATTTAAGTGGTACTCCCACCCCATATGTCATGAAGAAACTTCAGAAGTACACAACATAAGGGTCATTCTACTAAAATAAGTAACCTACATTCTTAAAAAATATTAAGACCAGAATGACAAAGGCTGAGGAACAGATTCACATTAAGAAAGTGGTGATATGACAACTAAGGGCAATATGTGTTCCTGGGTTTGGTCCTGGCTAGTGAAACACATATACAAAGTGCATGATTAAGAAACTTGTATGATCTCAGATAGTACTATTGTGCCATTAAATTTTGTAGTTTTTATAATTGTACTGTGGCTAAGGTCCTTATTGTTTAAAAATACATACTGAATTAGTGTGAAGGAACATTATGTTTGCAGTTATCAAACTGTTCATGTAATACTATAGAGACTGGTAAGACAAAAAGAGTGAAATACTTACAGTGATGACCCTTGGTCAAAGGGACTGTGGGAATTTCTTATATTCCTGAACAACTTATGCTAGTTTGAAGTTAAATCAAAATTCAAATAAAATCCAGCT
Organism: Suricata suricatta; assembly: GCF_006229205.1. Classification (NCBI taxonomy): domain Eukaryota; kingdom Metazoa; phylum Chordata; class Mammalia; order Carnivora; family Herpestidae; genus Suricata; species Suricata suricatta. The sequence goes on along the minus strand of NC_043704.1, from coordinate 100,783,827 downwards.
TGGATCATTCTAACAAATACACAAAGTCGTACAAAAAAGTGGGGTGTTGTCATAACAATAACCTTGTTCAGTTTCATTCATTTAATAATAGTTAAGCAGAGGTGCTTTCTTCATCTTGGAAATCATTCAGGCCTAGTCAGGAGCAATCTTTTTGTTAGTTTTAAGTTTTATCTCATCGTTAATATGTTTTGGTAGTACATTGCAATACCACAGAGTAGAATACATCATGGTGACCACAATAAAACCACAGTGGAAGCCTGCTGTTCTTCAGGGAACATGATGTGGTTTTACTGTGACTTGGTAACAAATGACAAAGAACAAACAAATCGGAAACAAATCAATCACCGGTAACATTTTTTTTTTTCAATTGACTGAGCTTTTGTCAAAGTCACAAAATTGCAGAACATTGGAGACTTGGACTGCATAAAGCTGTAAGCATTCAGTTCCTCCATTGTGATTTGTTTTCCCCACCTCATTTTGTTGTATTTAAATAGGCTGTGGTTCAGTTTCCAGCTGATGGGTATCCTATAGGAGTGAATTCTGATACAATGTTTTCAAAAGACTTAAAATAACTTCAGTGATTCTTTAGGTTTAGCAGTTTGTGGGAGATAATAAGTTAAAGTTTATCACTGCCAGCATTTCAAATGAATGAAGTTCATTTAGGAGTGAAGAGGTCAGTAATTCAGAATGTTCTATTTCAGGTGGAGAAGAAAAGCAGATAGCAGAGAGAGTCCCTGTAGACTCTGTCATCAGGCACAAAGCACAGGATGGAAATTAGGAAGGCTGCAAATCTAAGAAACAGTAGCTTTTCCAAGAAGAGAGAAATAAAATAGAAATAAAAGGTTGGTAGAAAGGATACAGTTTAAACGTACCCAGGAGAAATCATCCTGGAGTTTTGAGTGATGATCCTTTCAGCAGCAGCAGGAAGTGGAGAAAGGCTTTCATCTGCCATTGTGACCATAATGACTAGCCTACCTGCATTTTACATTCCAATGAAAGAAGATCAGTTTAAATTATTTTTGGTAGTTTTTGTTTTCCTAAATGTTCCAAGATAATCAAAGACTCTATCTCAGTGATTGTTCTGTAATAGGCCAGAATAAGTGTATTCCATGTTTAGTGCATCAATTAAGGTTTCCTAATTTGGTTAATTTTGGTTTGGGCAAGAAAAATTGAGAAAGTCCTTCCTCTGGAAATGGCAATTCATCAATACCAACTAGTAGTCGTCCCCACCTATCTTGTCTCTTCCTATGGAGGTCGTTTGAAGATCAAATAAGGGCTTATCACTAATTTGGGAATTAATAAAACTATTAGAAATAAGGATTCTCTTAGGGGGAAAAAAAGAGAAACACAAAAAGAAACAATTAAGGAGAAATGTCAGTGTATTACATTTTATTTTTTAAATTATAAGTAGCTTTGATTTTTCTGTTCAAAAGTTAAATATAGTCCTATCAAAATGTTTTATTATCCATAACTTCTTTAAGAATAAGTAACTAGCATTAAGTAACATTTTATCACATATATATACACTCAAGGATAACATTAATTGGACTCATCATTAAAATTAAATAATATATGTATTACTTCCATTGAAATGTTTGTTTTTAAAGGTTTTACTTGTCTTACATTTATAATCATAGTGTAAGGATGCAGGTCTGATTCAGGTTTCCCCTCTGACCTTGAAGGCCAGCTAACACCATTAACATTTCTGGGGGTGGGCCTAAAGATGGAGGTTAAGACTAGTCACGCCCTACCTGAGGGTGCTGGGTCCACGCTGTAATTGGTTAAAGCTACTGTCAATGATGTGATGCTATATTGATTGGACCCCTGTACCTGTGTCACAATTTCCTGTAACTCCCCCTTCCCAAACTCATAAAAGGCCCTGCCCCTCCATGTTCGGGGCTCACTCCATGTGGATCCAGTGTGTTGTTGAAGTCTGTGAGCCCGAGTTTAGGCTGGCCGGGCCTAAATTCATAATAAAGCCCTTTGCTTTTGCATGCGTGCTTCGGCCTCCCTGGCGGTCTCTGGTTTCTGGGGGTGATAAAGAAATCTTGGGTACAACAATAGTATATGACAGACACACAGAAACTGTGTGGAGGTTACCTATATAAACTATCTGTAAAGACAAAGCCACATTTCAGTTAATACAAGTCATTGTGGGCTTAGGAAACAGATTTAGGAAAATTCTTTCACAATCACCTTATTTTCTCTCTGATTACTATGGATAAAATGTTAGCAGTAAAGAGTTTTAATTAAAAAATCATTGGAGAAGGGTATAGCAATAATCATTAGAAGCACCTAAAAGGGGCTCCTGAGTAGGTCAGTTGGTTAAGTGTCCAACTTTCACTCAGGTTATGATCTCACAGCTTTTGATTTTGAGCCCTGCGTGGGGCTGTGGGATGACAGCTCAGAACCTGGAGCCTACTTCAGATTCTGTGTCTCCCTCTTTCTCTCTGCCCCTCTCTCTGTCTCTCAAAAATAAATAAATGTTAAAAAATAAAAGAAAAAAAAGAAAATAGAGTGAGATAAACTGAGTTAAGCTACAATATATATTTATGCTAATTTGCTAGAATCTGGAGGATTTGAAAATTAAAGACCTTTATTAAAAGCATTAGGAAAAGGGGCCCCTGGGTGGCTCAGTCGGTTGAGCCTCCGACTTCGGCTCAGGTCAGATCTCACGTTTGTGGGTTCGAGCCCCGTGTCAGGCTCTGTTCTGACAGCTAGCTCGGAGCCTGGAGCCTGCTTCCAGTTCTGTGTCTCCTTCTCTCTCTGCCCCTCCCCCTCTCATGCTCTGTCTCTCTCTGTATCAAAAATAAATAAAACATTAAAAAAATTAAAAAAAAAATAAAAGCATTAGGAAAACTAATTCTGCAAATAGTTCATAATAAGTCTGGTATAAATATAGGCATAATAATTGGTTTGAATTTTCATGGATCAACCCACTCATTTAAAAAAAATCTGACAGTACATATTTATCTTTGTCTGATTTATCTCACTTAGCACATTGCCTTTAAGGCCCATCCGTGCTGTCACGAATGGCAGGATTCCCTTTCTTGCAGATGAACAATATCCCATTGTGTGTGTTTACCTCTTCTTTCTCCATTCATCCATGGACAGACATGTAGGTAGTTTCCATATCTTGACTATTATAGATAATGCAGCAGTGAATGTGGAAGTGCAGATATCTCCCTGAACTCTTGTTTTCCTTTCTTTTGCCTACACACCTGGCCATGGAATTGCTGGATCATATGGCTAACTAATAAATAAAATTTTTTAAGGTTTACAATCTAAAAAATTGCTTATTTAATAGTAGAAATACGTAAAGGAATGTATGTATAAAATTTTAACACTATTCTGTTCAGAGGAAAATTTTAGCTTTTATTACGAAAAATACAGTTTTCCTCTAAACATAAGAATATACATATACACAGACATGACTGTCAGTGTATATTTGTGTCTGTTGTGTGTGTGTGTTTGCGTGTATGTACTGATTTATCTTTCAACCTGAAAACACCCATGGACACATGAGCATATTATATGCATGTACAAATATTATTTTTTAATTTATTTATTTTTTATTTTTTATTTTTTTTTGCATGACACTCTAGAAAGGCATTTACTTATGTAGGTACTAAAATACTGCTCATTTCAAGGAGAGTCCTACAACGGGACCACGGAAAAGGTCGGTTTTATAGACAGAAGAATTGTTCTTTCATAAAATATGACAACGTGCAATTTAAGGAAGCTTTTCTTAAAGCTTCCTCAAGGGGCATCAATAACAAACTTACTGACATGATCAGGTAAAATATGCATGTCAAAAAACTCCTAGTGAACCAAATGAACATTGGTCTAAGTTGATAACTTGAGCCAGTTATTCACATGTTTTCATTTTATAAATTTTTTTTCAAACTTCCTCACCATTGTTTTATTTTTTATTTATCTCCTTTTTTTTAATTATTATTTTTTTTACTTTATAAAGTTTCATATTTTTTTAACATATGCAATTATTTTCCATCCTTTACAATATAGTAGTTGCAATGACACTCCAAACAGAAAAGCAAAGTAAAAAATCAAAACCCCAACTTCTGTTTCATGTAATTAGACTTATACAGAAATTAGAAGGTTAAGTGACAACTAGTTAATCACCTAATTTCACAGCTGTCTGAAGTGGCAATCGTTATATAGCAGCTTATCTATGATACAGTCAAGATACATGATACAATATATTACTTGTTCATAGGCTACAACACAGCCTGCTTAATACCTTTCCTTAAATTCCACCTCTATACTACAATATGCTTGAGGTCCTTTTTTGCATGGACCTCAAGCATATTTTTTAATTTAAATATTGGATATATATTTTAGAGATTTTTATCTAAATTCCAAAACAGTAATGTGCTCTTTGCAAATGTGGTGCTTCATCATTAGGGATCACAGCTAACCTAATAGACAAATCTTTTAATGAAGTGTTCAATTAATCAGTCATAATTAATTCCAATTAACACTAGTGAAATCAGGATTATATAAAAATATTCATTAATAAGTATTAACTAATATGAATGGCTAAGTACTTAATGTTTCCCATTTTTTATATAAATGTTTTGCTAAAATAGGCCCAGCAAAACATAATACACCAAACCATCTTTTTCTTTATCAAGATCACTGTGTGTGGGGGGGGGGGGGTAAACTTTTCTTTTAGAAAAACATGCTTATTGTGTCTGTGTATCTACACAGAGATCGCCACATAGATATTGCTTCCTATACCTATTATCTTGTATCATTTTGAGCCCCCTTTTCAATTGGGCCATTGCTGAAGGAACCAGAGAACCAGACGTTTGCAGAAGTCCCCTGGGCACTTTTCTCAGTCCGCCCTGTATCTCTCCCTTCCTTTACCCCAGTGTGTTATCTGCCATCACTACATGGTTTACCTGCAGGGCTTGCTCAGTCATTCTCGTCCAAGCACAGACTTGGAAAGGTAAGGTAGTTGATGGCTCCTAAAGGAACCCTTGATTTGAAACACAAGAGTGTGGATGAGTTCTTGTCTGTTCTGTTAAAAATCCTGAGATGCAATTGGTATAGCTACTTGAAATACTTCAAGGGATTCATGGCAGTCACGTTTCTGCCAGAGAAGTAGAATTATTAGGATATAGATTAGATAGATAACAGGCAGTAGATTGATAGATGGATTTCTAGCGAGGAATTGGCCTATGCAGTTGAGGAGGGCTAGCTAAGCAACCCTGAATCCGTAGGGCAGGCCATCAGGAAGGGCAAGCTGGAACTGCCAAGTCAAGAGCTGAATTGATACCCATAGATGGAATTTCTTCTTCAAAGAAGGCTCAGCTTTTAAGGCCTTTCAACTGAATCAAGCCCACCCAGATTATCTAGAATAATATCCCCTACTTAAAGTCAAGTGACTACATAATGTCAATTGTTTTCAATCTACAAAACATCTTCACAGAAAAAAATAGATTGATGTGTGTTAAATGACTTAGGACTGTGACCTGGCAAAGTCAGCCCATGAAATAGCCCACTGTAGTATTTGAGCCTTGTTTGTCCTGAACAGAAACCAGTTCAATAATACGTCCTTAGTTTGAATTTAGTATTTTATTCTTCCCCAACACCCTCATCCCTGTCCCTAGAAGAGCATCCTCACATAAAGTACCAGCATTCTAACCCTGGTTTTAAACTCTATTTTGGAAGATGGGGAGATGATTGATATGAGATCATCGGGATCATAGCAGCCTCAGAAAGCAGATCCTCAACATGGCATTCTGATAAGAGATTGCCCACAGGACGGACAGCAATAAGGACTCCATTGATGTTATCTGTTGTGGTAATAATAAGCCCTGGAATGCAGAAGCATTATCATTACTAAGAATCTCACTGGTGGAATATTTTGATGAGGTGTGAATTTGTTTCTTGCGGCTGTCATGAAAAATTTCCACAGACAAGGATATTCTTCATTCTCTCACAGCTCAGAGTCCAGGAGTCTGAGGTGAGGGAGATGGAAAGGCTCCAGGGGCTTTAAGAGAGAACCTTTTCCAGGCTTCTCTCCTAGATTCTGGTGGTGGTCCCTGATCTGTAGCCATTATTCCAGTCTCTACCTTTTTTACTTCTCTGTGTATCTGTTTTAAAACAATCTTGTTTTTATTCTAATAAGGATACATGTGATTGTATTTGGGGCTCACCCAGAAAACCAATGGTAAACATCTTCTCTCAAGATTCTTAATCACATCATTTTCCATCCATCTAAGACAATATTCACAGGTTCAGGGGATTAGAATATAGACATCTATTATTTAACTGCCAACTTCCAGTATGCAGCAGAGTAGGCTGTGAAACTTTGGCTTATAATATAGGATTATTCTTGAACATGCTGGAACACTTTGGACATTATAAGGACTTGGTTGGTGTCCTGAGATTAATTTTAGGAGTCCTGAAAGAAAACTATAGACTCAAATTAGCAAACTATCAATGGCACCCTATGAGTGTCAGAATAATTCCATGAAGACATTTTAAGAAACTCATCACCTACAGCTGGGAGGTAGACTGTACTGAAAAATCAGGCTGAAATTTAAGTGGTGCCAGAGTTTCAAAGGGCACCGAAGTCAGGACCCAGATAGGGAAAAGGTAGAAGGATGGTATACATGATGGTGAAATTTGTGTTGGAATAGCTGGGAATCTTGAACTCTATTTCTAGCCAAGGAAAACAGCTCTTTTCTTGCTATAAGGCAATAGCAGAAATCTCACTTGAGGCAATTGTCACAAAGAACCTATATGCTTATCTCAGTGCCTCAGTTCTAGGCCATTCTTCAATATGGCTTAAAACCAATAAGTAGACTACGGTTGCTGCAAAGACTAATTTGGGAATGACTACAATTTTATTTGATTTCCAGGAAATACTCAAAAGAAACTTTTTAGATCAAAGTAGTAAGAAATGTGCTGGTAAGAACACAGAATATTTAAGAAGCTCAAGAGGCCAGAGTTGACAGTGGAAATTAATTACCAAAATAGATTCTAAGTTGGAGTGGTAACCAGTCCTGACCTATCTGTTTCCAGGAGCAAATGAGCAACTAGTTTAGTCTATTACCAGATACATCAGCCTGCTATGTTATCATAGAAACTCTAATAAATATCTTCAGGTAGTTGAGTTAATAAAATAATCTGTAAAACTTGACTATAAATTGATAAGCAGTTTGAAATTGGGATATATATATATATTTTTTTTTCATGATAAAGATTGTGGGGATAAAACCAGATAAGAGGTATTCTAGTAAACTAATACATAATATGATTCTGAAGACTTTGTACATTTTGGACTTTGTGTGATTCTTAAGACTACAGTGACTTATTCTATATCTCTTCTCCTGGTACCTCAAGGAGTTAGCCTACATCTATAACTGTGAACCCATAAATCTGTGGGTTTAGCCACTGGCCTTTTAAGGAAAAAAATTGCTGATAAAGGAACTTATTTGCTCAAAATTTACAAGTAAAGAAATGAAACATTTCAATGATTTAACTTTGTAACCTTAGAGAAGGATTATTTCTGATAAAAGAGTCTGTTTCTAAATTTATAATGCGTCTTAATCAGGTCAGTTCATCCTCAAAAAAATGAGGCACATTCATAGAAAAAAAGTCTAACTGTAATTTCCTGAAAAAAATTCCTATGAATGGATGCAATTATGCATATTTTAAATGAAAATTACCTAAGCTTTCTGTAAATACTGATGATTTTCATATTTGAAAACAATCTATATTGCATAGCATGTTAATTTTCATCATTAATGAGAGGAGTATTATACTCTAATTAATTTTGTAATTAAAAGAATGGTATTTAAAATGTCAAATCTAAAAACATGAAATGCATATTTCAAACAGAATGTATTATCATAATGCAAAACCATTATTAACATAAGCTAAGTGGATTTGTTGATGTTTATTTAAAGCAGGTGCTTTAATTGTTGAAAAGAATATTCTCTGCAGAGATACACAAATTTTGAAATGGTTCAGGAAAATCAAAGGTAATGACATTAATGTTTACTCCAAAGAGATGTGCCTCTCAAGATTATACTAGGAGCTTATTCTGAGTAGGTTTATGCCTTGTTCCTATGATTCTGAACTCTTAGAGTCTACAAGTCATAGTAACCAACAGATGCCATGACCAAGGCTCACTGATGACTGCCTCACTGCAGTCAGTGCTCCTCATTAAGTTATTGGAAACGGGATACAATAGGTGATGAGTGACTATGACTATGAAGAATGAAGAGGGCTTGTTTTCCAATAAAGACCTAAATGAAATTTCTAATTATGACACATTTGGAATACTTCATAGGATTCCTATGCTTAGAGGCAATGGTTATCATGAGGCAGAAGATGACTGACACCTAACACAGGCAGAGCCACCAAAGTTTTTGGAGGTTATTCTCATGTAAGGAAAACATTAGGGGTGCCTGGGTGACTGAGTCAGTTAAGTGTCAGACTCTTGAATTTGGCTCAGGTTATGATCTCACAGTCATGGGATCAAATTCTGTGTCAGGGTCCACACTGAGCTTGGAGCCTGTGTGGGATATTCTCTCTCCCTCCCCCCCCCCCCCCCCCCCCCCCCCCCCCCCCCCCCCCCCCCCCCCCCCCCCCCCCCCCCCCCCCCCCCCCCTCTCTCCCCCTCCCCGCCCCCAATCTCCCACTCAAAAGAAACAGTAAAAAAATGGAAAACAGTATTATCTTCCTTCTCACTATAATATTACGTAGGGTTTGTTAGTAAGAACTAGAAGAAAATGAACAGTGCCATCAATTAGTACATCTGGACTCAGAGCAGTAGCTTCATGATAGTGTCTTTTGGACAAGGTAGCAAATTGAGATCTTGCATTTCTCTCACTGGAAAGGGAATACATCTCTATTTTTTTTATGTTAGAAGAAAAGTTGAATGCTCAATGGAAAGATTTTTCTGGTTTGTATGTATAAAAAGATAGTTTGAATGCATAGTGGCCCCAGGGTGCAACATAGAGGCAACTTCTTTTTCTTTTGTTTTTTAAGAAATGGTCCCTTCTAATAAGGTATATTTTTTCCTCTACTTTGTGTGAATCTCAAGGAAAGATAATTGTAGGACTTCAATCTCAACAATATATCTGTGGGCCAGATTGGACTACCTTTAATCTCTCACCTAGGAATGTAAATGGTGACCAGAACATTTGAGAAAGCATAATCTAATTTAGTCCCATAAAAAGAAGATCTAAGATTTACTGCTGCTTTTGAAACCATGGGTCTTTTCTGTTTCCTGTTATTCAAGTTAATCACATATTTCTTCAGTCCTGTCACCATATATGCTATTTCTGTTGAGTTTTTTATTTTTGTTTGTGGAGCTGAATATTTTGGCCCTTAGTTCAAAACTATTAGCTCTGATTTTCATAATCAGGAAAAAAAGGAAATTATGGGCATAAAAACTAATTAACTTTTAAAAACTTTAGCACTTTACATTCATTTTAGTGTGAATAAAAACTTGACCAAAAGAAAAATTGTAATGTATCATAATATTTCAAGGATATTGTTTATAATATAGTTAAGGAAAAACAAAATGAGTCATATTCAAGAAAAGTTAAATAAAATTATTAAATAGCATACCAGTATGCAAAAGAATACTTGTTAAAACTGATTAAATATGTAACCTTCATAAGATGCTATGAACATGAGCCAAATATAATAGGAAAGTAGATGATCATCTGTGTATATTTGTACATGTATGTATGTATATAGTCATGGTCATGAGAAAAAATATAGTAGCTACTTTTGGTTTTGATTTATGAATAATTGTTTTCTTATTTATAATTACTATATATTTACATATAGGTTTGTAACACTTCTAAATATAAAACCAAGTCATATTACATGTCTTGAAATTATGAAATCAGAAACTATAAGGGAGCTTAGATTTTTCTTGTTTACATGTATATGCATATGGATGGATGATAAAGAGATACACACAAACACACACATACACCCACAGAAATATCAATTCTCTGGATCAGAAATCGGGGGTTTATTTACTCACAGCAACATGGGAAAACGATACTCTAACATTGGTCCCTAGTAGGTAGCATAACACGGGCAGCAGAATGACAGCCAAATTCACAGTCTACACATATAATGGGATTGCACTACGGTAGAGTGTTGTGGGAGTCTCAGCCTACTGAAGGTGATGGTCTCAGCTAGGAATGCCTGAGGCACTTTCGTGGGCCGTGTGTATTCACATGGGAGCACTTAAAACATCTTTCCTGTGCCACCCTCCCACCAGATATTGTGGCTGAATCAGCCTTTGTGAGTCTTTTTTTTTAATGTATATGTGTATACATGTATGTACATATATATGCACACGTATATCTCTTAGACTCATTCATCCGTGTTTGAACATTTGGGTTTCTTCCATGTTTTGGCTGTAGTAAATAATGATGAAATATACATAGGGATGCATTTATTTTTCCAGATTAGTGTTTTTGTTTCTTTGGGTAAATATGCAGTAGTTATATTACTGGATAACATGGTATTTCCAACTTTAATTTTTTGAGGAAACTCGATTCTGTTTTCTACAGTAACTGCACCATTTACATTCCCACCAACAGGGTAAAAATGTTCTTTTTTCTTCATATCCTCAACAACACTTGTTATTTCTTGTGTTTCTGATGCCAGCCATTCTGACTAGTGTGAAGTGATATCTTATTATAGTTTTATTTTGTATTTTCCTGATGATTAGTGATGTTGAGCATCTTTTCATGTATCTGTTGGCCATCTGTATGTGTGTTTTTGAAAAAAATGTCTATTCAGCTCTTCTGTCCACTTTTCTGGTGTTGAGTTGTATAAATTCTTTATATATTTGGATGTTAACCCCTTATCAGATGCACATTTACAAATATCTTCTCCCACTCAATGGTTTGCCTTTTTCATTTTGTTATTTTCCTTTGCTGTGCAAAAGCTTTTATATGGTATAATCCAAAAAGTTTATTTTTTATTTTGTTTCCCTTACCTGAAAAGACAAATCCATAAACATGTTGCCAAGGGTTATGTCCTAGAGATTCCTGCTTATGTTTTCTTCTAGGAATTTTATGATCGCAGGTTTCACTTTAAGGTCTTTAATTCATTTTAGGTTCATTTTGTGTATTGTGTAAGAAATTCGTTCAGTTTTATTCTTTTGCACCTAGCCATCCAGTTTTCCCAACACTATTTATTAAAAAGACTGTCTTTTCCCCACTTTATATTCTTGTCTTCTGTTTTTGTTGTTGTACATTAATTGACCAAAGTGTAGGTTGATTTCTGGGATCTCAATTTTTTTTTCCATTGATCTACAGGTCTGTTTTTGTGCCATTCCCATACTGTTTTGGATACTATGGCTTTGTTGTATATCATGAAATCTGGGATTTTGATACATCCAGCTTTGTTCTTTATCAAGGTTGTTTTGATTGCTTACGGTCTTCTGTGGTTTCACAGAAATTTGAGGAATATTTGCTCTAGTTCTGTGGAAAATGCTACTAGTATTTTGACTGGGATTTCATTGACTATAGATTACATTAGGTAGTGTGGACATTTTAGCAATATTAATTTTTCTAATCCATGGACATGGAGTATCTTTCCATTTGTTTGGGTCATCCTCAATCACTTTTATCAGTGTCTTAGAGTTTTCAGACTACATGTCTTTACCTCTCATTTTATTTTATTCTTAAGTATTTTACTCTTTTTGTTGCAATTATTTTGCCTTCTTAATTTCTCTTTCTACTTTGTTATAGAAATGCAACCTATTTCTGTATATTAATTTTGTGTCCTGCAACTTTACTAAATTCATTTCTTGGTTCTAATAGTTTTTTGGTGGAGTTTTTAGGGTTTTCTGTTTATGGAAAAGTCTCTTAAAGATGCCTGCCCCTCTAACACACTTTCTGAGATTAGTTAATAAATCTCCTTCCTATATACTTGAGGTGCTTTTCAAACTTCTATCTTGGTAAGGTTGTTTGTTATGCTATGTAAGGACAAGGACTACTTGTTACCCTCCAACTCTTCCAGAATTGAACCTGCTATTTTTTAAACTTCCGAGGACTAAGCCCTACTGATTATAAAAGCTCTCTAAGTGAAGCCCCTCTAGTTTTTAAAGCCTAATGTTATAGGGACTTGTCTACCCATGCAGGTTCTCTGTATCTCGAATGCCTAGTGTGGGGTTGGGTCCTCTCCCTTCCCCGTGCTTATAGTGTCCCTCTCATTTATGGCTAGTCTGACAGGTTAGTTTGGTTCCCAACTCGGATTCTGCCTTTCCCACTGTTTTCAATGTATTTATGATTATTGTGGAAATTTGTTCTGTTAATCTTCAGTTTGTTTCCTGGTTTGCAATGATGCAGCTGTTACCTAGGTGTTATCACACATTGATAACTAGAATCCTCCTACTCTATCTTCTTCCATCATTTCCGTCCAAGATTTTTCTATGTGTATTTTTATGTTATCTGCAAATAGTGAGTTATACTTTTTCTGTACCAATTAGTAACAAATAATAATTTGGATGACTTTTATTTCCTCTTCTGGCCTTATTAATTTTGCTAGGACTTCCATTACTATGTTGAATGAAAATGGTGAGAGTGCACATCCTTGTTTTCTTTCTGATCTTAGAGGAAAAGCTCTGTTTTTCACTGTTGAGTATAGAATGTTAGCTGTTGGTTTTTCACATATGATCTTTATCATGTAGAGGTATATTTCCCCTAAACCTTCCTTGTTGAGAGACTTTGTTTTTATCATGAATAGATTTTGTATTTTGTCAAATGCTCAATATATCTATTGAGATAATCATATGGTTTTTAATCCTTTCTGTTATTAACGTAATTCATCACACTGACTTTCAAAAATTGAATGACTTACTTAATTATGGTGAAAGATGACTTTTTAATGTATTGTTGAATTCAGTTTGTTAATATTTTGTTGGGGATTTTTGCCTCTATGTTCATCAGAGATATTAGCCTTTAGTTTTCTCCTTTAGTAGTGGTTAGTTTGGTTTCTCTGTCTAGTTTTGGATGAAGGTACTGCTGGTATTGTAGAGCGAATTTGGTATTTTCCTTACTCTTCTATGTTTTGGAATAGTTCAAGAAGAATAGATACTAAATTTAAATATTTGGTAGAGTTGACATGTGAAGTAATTTGTGTGCCAGCCCTTGTGATTCTTTTGATTACATATGATACATCTCAGCAAAATCATGAGAGAACTTATTTGTTATTCACAGATTCTGGAGAGTACAGAACATACTCAGGCCCAAAAGTGTAGTTGTGGGTAGAGAGAGATAGAAGGACCTGGAGCTCTTCGTTCCTTAGGGTCCCAGGGTGGAATGCCTAGGCTTCTCCACTCTTTAGTGATGAATTTAAAGCATAAGAGCAAGAGTCAGGGCACAGGAAGGAAGAAACCAGGTTACTCAAGCCATCAATTATCTAGATTACCCTGGGCTTTCTGAAAGGGGAATTTCATGGGTAAGACAACCCAGTTCCTTATCTAGTTGTTTTAGTAGTAACCATATCATACATCTGGTAATACTTTTATTTGAGATAGATGTCTTTGAAATGGATTCCAAGGCAGTCAAAAGTTTAAAGTCAGGCACTTACATTACAATCAAAAAGCTTACAAAGAGGTTTCCCAAACTGCGCATCTGCAAGTTTACATAGCAGTGGGACAGCTGTTCTGCCCTTCCTCTTAAGACAAAGCTATCTTTCCTCCTGACCAGAAAGAAATTTTCCTCAGGAAGTGAAAGTGAGGGATTCAAGATTTTTATGTATTAGAAGATAAGTAAATATATCCAGAGGAAGGATAACAACAAGCATTATAAACATTTTATATTACTATGGCACATTCAGTGTAATTAATCAACATAAGTATTGATACGTTATCAACTAAAGTTTATAATTCAGACTTCTTCAGTTTTCCCTTAATATCCCTTTTCTTTGTCATTATCCCCAACCAATATACCACATTGCATTTAGTTGTCATGTTTGTCATGTTTCCTTAGGCTCCATTTGGTTTTGACAATTTCTCAGACTTTCCTTGTTTTTGATAATATTGACAGTTTTGAGGAGGACTGGCCAAAAACTTTGTGGAATGCTTCTAAACTGATATTTGTCTAATGTTTTTTTCCCCATGATTAGAGTAGGGTAATGTGGTCTCTGGAGAAGACCAGAGAAGGAAACTGACATTCTTATCACATTATATTAAGAATATGTATTAATCACTATGATGTTACTTTGATGTTGACTTTGATCAATTGGGTTGAGATACTGTTTGTCAGTTTTATTAACTGTAAATTTACTTTTTTCATTCCTTTACATACTGTAATCTTTGATATTGTGTACACCTAGGAAGTAAGAAGATACACTTTACCTCTTTAATGGAGAAATGCTACACAAATTTCTTGAAATTCTTCTGCATGGAAGATTTAGCTATTCATCCATATATTTATATGATCATTTATTTACAGCATGGTATGCTAAAATGTTGCTCAAATTCTTTCAGCTTCAGTCAGTAGCTTTTTCATTTGGTCCCTGTGTCCCCTGACTGTTGTAACCTGAACGCCGTCCCAGCGATTGGCAGTACCTGTTTCGCCAGCCCCGACCGGCAGGGCGGAGAATCGTCGGGGTCCTTCTCCTGAGGGAGGGAGAGAAACAGAGGGCAGGAGAGGGAGACGCAAAGAGTAAAGACAGAAGAAATCACACGGTTCTCCGATCAGGTGAAAGAGAGCGTTTATTCAAAGAACTGTTCTTTATATAGTCTTGGGGGCAGGGGGGGGGGGAAGACAAGGCAAGCTGACCTAGGCAGGCTACAGAGTCGAATGCATATCAAAGAAGCGCCCCGACTTTGCCTCAGCAATCTTGGGGGATGGAGAACTAACACTGAATACGGGTTTTGATCTTTTGTGTGCCTTGGCCACTCACGCCTAGCTCAGCAAGACGGTCGCCAAAGTTATTTTGACCAGGAAATGGCAATCTCCAGCCTCCAGATGCAAATCTTGTTTGCTGGCTCACTCAACGGAGTGATAATCCTTGCCTGAGGCAGACAGAAAACTTGGCGCCCGGACACCTGACAATTGTCCATAACTGAGTTTTTAGTACTTTCTTACTTTCTACACCACAAGGTATTCTAATATCATCTTGTGTATTACCTGTCCCAACCCTAAAATCAATCTTTTCACCAGGACCCCTGGTTTCCTCTCTTAGAGAGTGATACTAGAAACTAAGACCTTAGTACCTAGGCATACTTATTTCTACTGGGGTATTGTTATGTCTAGGCCATCTCAATAACAAATAAAGGACATATATACACGTACTTGCTGATAAACATTTCTGTATCTGAATCTATATTAAGGAAAACACAAGTCCACATTGATGTCTTCAAATCTAATCCATTACCACATGGATCATACTCGTCCTCTCCTACTTGTCCTAACATCTCTATAACAGTAAGAAAACTCACTCCCACCATCTGCCATTTACAGAACTGCTCAATTGTTGTATCCTTATATATACAGTGTTTCCAGAGCTGTTAATCTGTGAACCATGGCGCATGACATCATCAAATCAAGTACAGTAATTATTTACAAATCTCTGCATTCTGTTGATGTAATCATATGGTTATTCAGTATGTTAATTGGATGAAATATATTAATTAAAAATGAAGGTTAAAATAGTATTTCATGGAATGAATTTCACTTGATCAAAAGGTACAGTCCTTTTCACATATTGTTAGGGTTACTTTGATAATATTCTGTTAAGGACTACTTCTTTAATATTCATAGGAGGTTTGGATCTGTAATTTTCCTTTTTGCAATCACTTTATTAGTTTTGATAATAGGGTAATGCTGGTTGCATGAAGTGAGTTAAGAAATGTTCTTTCTGCTTCTATTTTTGGGGTGATATTGTAGAAATTTATTCTTAAATGTTTGGCACAATTCATCAATGAAGTCATCTGGACCTGGAGCTTTTTTTTTTTTTTTGATGGTTTTTAGTTATTCATTCAATTTAACTAATAAGGAAATTCAAGGTAGCTATTTTCCTTTCGTGAGTTTTGACAGCTTTTGTGTGTCAAGGAATTGGTATAAGTTATCAAGTAGGGCAGCACAAAATTATTTATAGAATACCCTTATTGTCCTTCTAATTTTCATGGCACCCATTGCAATGACTCACTGTCATTTCTGATACTGGTAATTTATGCTTTCTCTTTCTCTCCCTCCCCCCCCTCCCCATGTTAGTCTGGAATGAGGTTTTGTTTTTCCCAAAGAACAAGCATTTGATTGCTTTAATTTTATCTGTTGCTTTCCTATCTTCAGTTTCATTGAGTTTGCTATAACTGTTTATTTTCCTTGTTTTTTCTTTATGCTTAATTTTTTCTTGTTTCTCTAGATTTTTAAGATGGGAGCTTAGACTATTTCTGGTCTTCTTTTCTTATATATGCATTTATTGCTATAAACTTCCTTCTCAGTGTAGCTTCTGATACACCTCACAAATTTTGATAAGTTGTAATTTATTTACCTTATCTGAGATATCATCTTTGACTCAGATTATTGAGAAGTGTGTTGCATAATTTGTAAATAGTTTGGAGACTTTTCAGTTATCTTTTTGCTATTGACTCTTGCTTAATTCCTACGTGGTCTGAAAGCATCCTCTATAGGAATCTATTCTTTTATATTTGTTGCAGTGTGCTTTATGATATATTATGTGGTGTTGCTGAGAGTTTCATGTGAATTGAGAAGATTATTCTTTTGTTGAATGAGTTTTCTATATATGTGTATTAGATCAGTGATCTGTGCTAGTGCTGCTAGGATGATCTATAGCCTTACTAATTTTGTGCCTGCTTATCCATCAGTTACTCAGAGAGAGGTGTTTAAGCCTTCAATGAACAACTGAATGAAAATAAAAATAAAATAAAATAAAATGGATGTTCTTGAAGTTCTATCAGGTTTTGTCTCATGTATTTCATATGTATTCAATAAGCAGGTATCTAAAATTGTTTTCTTAGAGAATATAACTTTTGCATTATGTAATAATTCCACCTTATTTCTGATAGTCTTTCTTGTTTTCACATCTGCTTTATTAGAAATTGATAAAGCTAGCCCAGCTTTCCTTTGATTGATATTATCATTGTATCAATTTGATTATTATTTTACCTCAACCTACTTGTATCTTTATATTTAATGGCGACCTCTGGTAAGCAACATTTAGCCGATTCTTGTTTTTAGATAATCCATTCTGATAATTTCTGTCTTTTAATTGAAGTTTTTAGACATTCACAGTTAAAGCACTTACTGGTATTTTTGGATTACCATGTTTGTAGTTTTCCATTCATTGCTCTTGCTTATTTTCCTTCTTTTCTTTGTCTCATTTTTTTTTTTAATGTTTAAGTTTGAGGGAGGGAGAAAGACAGAGTGTAAGTGAGGGAGGGGGCAGAGAGAGAGGACACAGAATCAGAAGCACACTCTAGGCTCCAAGCTATCAGCACAGAGCTCTATGCAGGGCTCTAACTCACTAACCACTGAGATCATGACCTAAGCCAAAGTCAGATGCGTAACTAACTGACCCACCCAGGCACCTGGTCTCTTTTAATTAAACATGTTAATTTGTTTTATTTGACTCTTAATATATCAATTATAAATCTTTTAAAAGCATTTAATAGTTGCATTGGCGTTTATAGTATATGTTTTCAAATAATCTAAGTCCATTTTCTCGTAATCCTGTACCACTTCATATGTAGTTCAGGTACTTTTTAATAGAGTAGTCCCAATTTGTTTCCATCGTCCCTTATGACACTACTGTCACTTGATTCATTTATCTGTGTGCTCTAATCACCCAATCTGTGGTCACTACTATTAACTTAAACACTTACTTTTAGATAAATGACAAGTAAAAAATACAGATTTCGTTTTCATTTATTTGTTTTTTTGTGGTTTTCATTTCTTTATGTAAGTCTAGGTTTCCAACCTATAACATTTTCCACCTTCCTGAAGAACTAATTTTAAAATTTATTGCAGGCAAGTATGATAGCAGTAAAACCTCCCAGTTTTTGCCTGAAAATGTCTTCATTTCTCATTAACTTTTATAGGATAATTTCACTGATTATAGAATTCTAATCTTGTGTTTCTTTTAACACTTTAAATATTTCACTCTACTTTTATTTCTTGCACTGTTTATAAGTCCACTATAATTGTAATGCTTGTATGTCTACAAATAGGTGTTTTGTTCTTCTTTTAATATTATCTTTTTCTAAATATGTTATCCTTTGGGATGTGTATGTGCAAATATTTTTTCTGGTTGGTATTGGCTAAGTTCACCTTGATGTAGTTTGGTGTCTGTCATTAATACTGGAAAGTTCTCCACCATTATTAATTTAAATAGTTCTTTCTTGTTTTCTAGTAGTACTTCAATTATTTGTATGTTTCTACTATCTATCTTTAGCTTCACTGATTCTCTCTTAGCTATGTTGAGTCTACTGATAAGCCCCAGAAAAGCAATCTTTATTTGTATTATTGTTTTTTTCATTTCTTTACTATTTCTTAGTTTCCATCTCTCTGCTTCTATTTTCTTTGTGTTTTCTTATATGTTGTCTAATTTTGCCATTTGAGTCTTCAAGTTTCTTAATCATAGTTATTTTACATTCCCTATCTGATAATTCTCACATCTATGTCATATCTTAGGCTGATTTTCATGATTGCTTTCAGGTTTCATTTTTTTCTTTTATCATGTTTGTTTGCATTTTTTTTGAAAGTTGGACCTACTATACGAGAAATTGGGAAACAAGAAATGAGATAAATAGGTCTTTTGTATGAGGATTTAAGTTAATGTGGTTAGGAGTTGAGCTATGTTTAAGGTTTAATGTTTGTTGTATGTTTAATGTCTGTTGTAGCTTTATGTACCAGGGGCTTCAAATCCTTTTAGTGTTTCTATGTTCCATCTTTACTTTGAGGAGATATTCATAGTCATAGAGGGTCTGTATTATACACCTCTTTTATCTAAACTCACAATAATTGTTATACTGGACCCTATTTGTGTGGTAATAAATTGGTGAGGAAGGAGGATGTTCTATAATCTACCGATTGAGATACAGTGTTTCAGTACTGAGACATTCATAAGCATTTCTCTAATACTGGAAAGTTCTTCACCATTATTAATTTAAATATTTCTTATATTCTTTGCCCTGTCTATATGCTATAGTTTGTCCTATCCCCTACTTTTTTTCCTTGTCTGAAAAGCTCCTAGCCTATTTCCTTGAAGCCTTGTCTCCTGTTGACTGTTTTTTTGTTTTTTTAATCATTTTTTGGAGTTCATGCTGGAGAGAACTAAAGGAGGGATTGTCTCTTTTCCAAGAAGGAATAAGCTTTTTTTTATTTTAAAAATGTTTTATTTATTTTTGAGAGAGAGAGTACACGCGTGAACGAGCGAGCAGGGGAGGGTCAGAGAGACAGGGAGACAGAGAAGTTCAGAGAGAGAATCCAAAGACAGGCTCTAGGCTTTGAGCTAGCGGTCAGCACAGAGCCTGATGCAGGGCTTGAACTCTGGAATCATGAGATCATGACCTGAGCTGAAGCTGGATGCTCAACCGACTGAGCCAAATAGGTGCCCCAAGAGTAAGGTTTAATAACTGTGCTGTCAAAATACTTTTCCCTGGAAAACAGTCTTTTGTTCTGCTGTGGTTCATAATATTCTCCCTCTCTTCTGCCCAGAGCCAAGAGGGGATGATATTTCTTGAATCCTCACACCAAGAACTCAAAATTTTGGAGTTCCTAGAAGGAAACTCACAAAAGCACAGGCCTCTTGAGACTGTGGACCGATAAGCTCCTCACTCTTACATTAATCTTCACTCAGCCTCCAGCCACCCATGTCAACATGAAAAACTTTTTTAACATCCTCTTAGAAAGTTCTCTCACTTCCACTTTGCTTATCTGCTGATGCTTATAAACATTATAAAACATCCCATATTATGCATATTAAACATAAAATCATAATCCACAACACATCCTTCAGAACAGTCTTCACTCCTACTAAGATCCTGAACAGTTTTTTTGGAATGTGCAAATTGGTCTCCATCTCTTACTGCACTTTATGGAAGAATTACTGATTATCTGAGTTCTATACCACAAAAGAGAGCCCTGGAGCATATTCTGCATGCAATAATTTTTCCATATAGAGTACTGATTCTCAAACTGACAGCACTGCAGTGTGACTTATTTCATTTGGTATCTTCATTTTAAAAAAGGGACAAAAGTGATTTTTCTTTATTAAACTTTTCAAGTGATTGTAATGTACAAAGGGGTTAAAAAACTGCTATCTGAAATATTAGACTTCATCAAATTCAACAGCTTTGTGCTTGAAAAGATACTAATAATATGAAAAGGCAAACCACAGAGTAGGAACACTATTTGCAAATCATCTAGCTGATGATGGGCTTGTATCCAAAGTATAGAAAGATACATTAGAATTCAAAAATAAAACTACAAATAATCCAAAAAAAGTGAGCAAAGGATGTGAATAGACATTTCACCAAAGAAGATATGGGAATGGTCAAAAAGCATACGAAAAGATATTCAACATTATTTGTCAGTAGGGAAATGCATTTTAAAACCATAATAAGTTAATACTTCACAGTTACTAGAATGACTCTAGTAAAAAATACACAGAATAAAGTGTGGTCAGAGATAGAGAGAAATGAATCCTCATGCATTGCTGATTGGGATATAAAATGTTTCAGCCGCTTTGGAAAATAGCTTGGTATTTTCTAGAAACATTTTTTTAAATATTTATTTGTTTTGAGAGGGAGAGAGCACACACACATGAGTGGAGGAGGGACAGAAAGAGAGGGAATCCCAAGCAGGTTCCACACTATGAGCACAGAGCCCAATGCAGGGTCCTATCCATGAACCATGAGATCATGACCTAATCTGAAACCAAGAGTCAGACACTTAACTGAGCCACCCACATGTCCCTTTTCTAAAAAATCTAAAACATGAATTTACTCCCAGGTAAGAGGAATGGAAAACATGTGTCCACACAAATACTTACATATGAATGTTTATAGCAGCCTTAGTCCTAATAATAAAAAATGTAGAAATAATATGAATATACACCAACTGGACAATGGATAAACATACCGTGGCATATCCATATGATGGAAGACTATTGAGTAATAAAAAAGCAAAGTACTAATGCCTACAACAACCTAGATGATGAACCTCAAAAACATTAACTGAACGAGAACTAGGTATAAAAGATCACATATTATGTAATTTTGTTTATATTAAATATCCAGAAAAGACAAATATCCTAAAATGGAAAGATGGACGGATGAGAGATTCCTGGGTCATGATAGGGCATTCACTGAGTATGAGCTTAAGGATCCTCTCAGGGTGACGAAAATATCCTAAAATTAGATTATAATGATTTCACAATTCTGAACTTACTAAACATCATTATATACTCAAACTGGAAAAAAACTATTTGGTATGTAATTTATATATCAAGAAAGCTGTTAGAAAGCACTGGGTGATACAGAATGTGAGAAGAAACTAATATTAAAAATTCACATACAATAATAATCTTCCTGGTAGAAAAATAGGTGTATAACATAAAATTACTATTCCATGATTTCACATATTAAAATATCAACATATGCAGCAAAATACACATCACTGTTGTCTTTTCAAAATTGAAGATAAAATACATTAAAAATTAACAACTTGGGTTCCCCGCTATACAGAAATTACTTAGCAGAAGTACATTTTGAAGTTACATAGGCCTAGATGGAACATGTATAATATGTTGACTCCTCTGTGATTTGTATTTTTTATGTACAAATTGAGGATTCTACTCTTCTCCCGCATTGCATAAGTTCTTGTCAGAATGTATAAGATTGAAATAACACAGGCCCTGGAATTTAAGAGAAAATACTCCTTATGGTACATAACTGCATGAACAAATTCCTAGCAGGTTGCATTAGTTTCTTTGATCCGCTATAACAAATTATAACAAACTGGATAGCTTAAAACAAAATAAATTGTCTCACACTTATGAAGTATAGATGCCAAAAGCAAGAGGCAGGTAAGGTGATGTTATTTTTGAAGATTTTAGGGAAGGGTCCCTCCTTTCTCACTTCAGATGGTTGTCAGCCATTCTTGGTGTTTAGCTTACTACCTTGCCACTCAATCTCTGCCTTTGTTGTTACATAGTTTTCCTCCCACTGTGCCCAAATGTCTTTATTTTTTTAATTTAAAATTTTTATTTATGTTTTTTACTTTATAAAGTTTCATATTTTTTAACATATGCAATTACTTTTCCGTCATTTACAATACAGTGGTTGCAATGACACTCAAAACAGAAAAGCAAAGTAAAAAATCAAAACACCAACTTCTGTTTCATGTAATTAGACTTATACAGAAATTAGAAGGTTAAGTAACAACTAGTTAATCACCTAATTTCACAGCTATCTGAAGTGGCAATCGGTATGCAGCTTATCTATGATACAGTCAAGATAAATGATACAATATATTACTTGTTCATAGGCTACAACACAGCCTGCTTAATACCTTTCCTTAAATTCCACCTCTATACTACAATATGCTTGAGGTCCATGCAAAAAAGGAGCTACCTTTTATGTAGGAAATGGCTGATTAAGTCTTTGGTGTTGTAAAAACAACTTCATTTAAACATAACCACCCCCACCACCAAAAAAACA
>NC_043704.1:100723531-100761013 GCF_006229205.1 Suricata suricatta | reverse complement strand
CGTACAGAAAAAAGCGAATCAAAAAAAAAAGAAAAAGAGAGAAAAAACTTATAAAAAAGGCAAAAAAAAAAAGAAACCTAAAAAAACCAGCAGCTCCCTCTCGTGGATAGGCGTGGTTTGATGTGGTAGGTCTTGGAGGCTGCTCTCAGAGGCTCCGCCTTGGTGTTTGCGGAGATTAGATAGGCAGGCGGCACACCAAGTTCTGCTGAACAGGAACTGTAGGCCACTCTAATGAGTCCGATCTCCTTTTGCCACGGTTGAGCAGAGCTGTATTTTCCAGGCCTGCCTGGGTTCAAAGTTCCAGTCCATGCACTCTTTATGCTACCACAGATGGTGTTTTTGTTTTGGTTGTTGGCTTCTTAGAGGGAGTAATCGGTTTGTCCTGGCTCAGGCTGGGATTTTGGCTGACCCTGCGTGAGGCGAGATGTGCAGCAGGAGGTGAAGTGCGTGTGCACCATCACAGACCCAACCCCCAGCGGGGATCGTGGTGTTAAAGTTGGGGGAGGAATGAGTGTGCAGCTATTGCCTGAGGTGGCGCTGGGAGCTGCTGGAAATGAGCTGGGAGCTCCTGTAGCCTGTGCGCACCCACCCAGGTCTCCACAGCCACCAATTCCCTGCTGGGATCACGCAGAGGTGGGGGCTATTTTTTCCCTGTTGGCACCCGGGATTCAGGTTTCGTGGGGCCAATGCTGGGGGCAAAATGCACTGTGGAAATGAGGTGCGTGCTCCCACTCCCAGAACCGAGGTCAAAGTGAGCACCCCTATCACTGCAGTGGCAGCAGTCGCCGACTCCTCACCAAGATGGCACCGGGCTGGAAACTGTTCCTTCCCTTGCCCGCCACCTGGGTTCGGGATTTAGGCTACCCAGCAGTTATCTATGGAGTGAGCTTCTCTCTCCAAGCGCAGTTAAGCGTTCTTTACCTCTCCCCCAGAGACAGTACTATGAGTGTGTTCAGTCTCTCTGTCTCTTCCCTTTGTCTCTCAGGCTCCGCGCGCTTGCCCTGCATTGGGCTGGGGCTCCCGCCGCCCCTGCCCGTCTCGGGCTGGCCCGTTTTCCAATCTCCCCAGTTCGCACTCACTCACTCAGGTATCCTCAGGTTCTCTTCCTTCTGGAGTCCATATTTTCTCCTTCTGCTCTTGCAGATGAGAGCAATGTCCTTCTCAGTTCGATTGATGGGACAGAAGAAGTTTACAGAGCTCCCTTCCTCTCCGCCATCTTGGCTCCTCCCCCCCCCAATGTCTTTAATACAAAGATGTTAGTCATTAGATTAAGTCCCATCTTAATTACATATGACCTCAACTTAACTTGATTACTTCTGCAAAGATCTGATTTTCAAATTAAGCCACATTCACAGGTGCTGGGGTTTGGGACTAGAATATATTTTGGAGGAGTAAAGGAGCAGATATAATGCAAACTACAAAACAGGTTAAAATAAACAATTATGTAAAACCTGTCTTGAAAAATAAAATACTAGTACTAGGACCAGTCTAAATAAATGGTTTTATTGTGATTAGAATAATTTCCAGTAGAGCTTCTTTGAAGTGGTCTTATTAAATTTTAAAATGTATTTGATTTATTAAGATTTATACACACACACATATATGTTTTCTAAGGCCTCAATTTTTGGTGCCTCTTATCAGGAGTTACAAAAGTCTATTCTTATAAAATATAATAAATGTTTCCAGTATAATACTTAAATTATTTATACTTATGCAATATCAATTTCCTGAAAACATTTGAGAAACAGGATTTTAAGACAGTTATATGTTAGCAAAATGAAACGAAAGAAGATTCAAATAATGTTAATTTGTGTATTTCTTTAAGGCATATTTTACTGTTAGCCAGAAAAAAAAAAGAGATTGATTACCAATACATGTATAAAGGACAGTGTAATTATTTTTACAGTCAGAAATTAATCTTGTTCCATATTTGTTTTTCAAAGTTCAATGAAACTTTTATTGGGTTTCTAACATTACTTAGCTTACCATTGACTAATGAAAATTACAGTCATGGAAAAATTTCATTCCAGTTAATCAGAGAAATAATATACTGTTGATTTCTTTTTGAGAGATTTAGCATTTTTACACACTTTCAAAATAAATATATTAAGATCCACTTGTGGAGATAAGCACATATGTAAATATATTGAGTTACTAGAAGATGGACCATAATTGCTTAAATACATTAAAATAGAGAAGCAATTTAGAAACATGATAATGTTAAAATAATCCTTCATTGAGTTAAAATTAGTTTTAAGATGTTAACACATTTTCTTATTTGAAACAGTTAATTCAAATATATTAATTTTGAGTCCTCAAATGAAGCATACTTGATGCGTTTGTGAATAATTTATTTCATATCTACTCTGGGTCATCAAAGTCACAACTGGGAAACAGCTGACAACTTAGAAAAATTTTAAACTTACCTCATATATGTCAGTTACAATGTATACCTCAGTTTTTAAGTGGCTGCTTTAATTCTGATAAAAACATTTATGTCTTTATTATAACTGTCTTGATTCTCCATAATGTTCTTCTCAAATCTGGTGTTATATATCCCATTATAAACTGATACATTTTATAATAAAATGCATTAGGGACAAACAGTTAATAAATCACCAGTGGCCTTAGAATTCCAAGTTAGCAAATCTTCTCACCACAGAGGTAGGTAGACATCTGCACGTGCTCCTGTGTGGGTGCCCACGTGCATGGACACATCCGAGATCATAGTTGTTAAAGGTGAAGAGCTCATTCAAAGAGAACAGCTTTATTTGCCAGAAATACAGAGAAATTTTAGTGATCATTTCTACAGATTGTTCCAAAATATTCCTCTTTTCATGTATCTCTTATATGTAATCCAGAACTGTTATTAATTCAGTAGTTTTTCTCTCAAATTTGTGGTCTAAATTTGCAACTGATGGCTTATATTCCAAGCACATTAGATCTTGGTGTAGTCCTATATAGCAGTATATTCTAGTTAATGGCATACAGTTTCTTGAAGACCTCTTGAAACTTTATACAAATTCCTTCCTGCAAAATTATTTTTGCTTTATTTTTTTTGATAAATGCCTTTAAAAATAATTGTGACCATATCAATTCTTCTTAATTCAAAAAAAAACCCATTTTTTTAATGCAATGCTATTGGAACAGAATAAATAAAATAAAGAAACAAAGTGCCACACACATAACAGCACTTGATTTGTAGTGTGATACTAGACACAGCCTTTTCAAAAAGTATTACTGGGTGTCGGGGCCGCCAAGTTTTCTGTCTGCCTCAGGCAAGGATTATCATTCCGTTGAGTGAGCCAACAAACAAGATTTGCATCTGGAGGCTGGAGATTGCCATTTCCTGGTCAAAATAACTTTGGTGACCGTCTTGCTGAGCTAGATGTGAGTGGCCAAGGCACACAAAAGATCAAAACCGTATTCAGTGTTAGTTCTCCATCCCCCAAGATTGCTGAGGCAAAGTCGGGGCGCTTCTTTGATATGCATTCGACTCTGTAGCCTGCCTAGGTCAGCTTGCCTTGTCTTCCCCCCCCCCCTGCCCCCAAGACTATATAAAGAACAGTTCTTTGAATAAACGCTCTCTTTCACCTGATCGGAGAACCGTGTGATTTCTTCTGTCTTTACTCTTTGCGTCTCCCTCTCCTGCCCTCTGTTTCTCTCCCTCCCTCAGGAGAAGGACCCCGACGATTCTCCGCCCTGCCGGTCGGGGCTGGCGAAACAGGTACCGCCGATCACCGGACGAGCGGCCCAGGCCATTGGGTTACGACAATTGGCGCCTCAACGCGGGGCTCAGTAAAGTAACGCGACACTGAGGTCGGGTTACAACTGGGTAATCGATGTATATCTGGGGAAATAAAAATAAGCCAGATTCCCCCATCTCATATTGTATTGATTCAGTCACTATTTTCGAATGACCTGCTCCAGATGAACATATGCACATCTTTGAACCAGCAGTTAAATTCCTAGATATATATCTAGCAGAATTACATGCATATATGCAGTTAAAACATATCAGAATGTCCATAGGTTCATTATTTGTAATATTACAATCCCATAATTAAAATAACTCAAAAATCCATCAGTGTAAAATACATAAATAATGCACTTGAAATTATACACAATTAAAATAAAAAGCTACACTTAAGAATATATAATACCAACACATATTTGTGAATTAAGGAAACTAAACAAGAAGGAATAAAACCTATATGATTCAGTTTATGTAATTATCAACTATGAAAATCAAACTTTAGGAAACAAGATAGTAGTTCCTTTGAGAAGAGATAAAAATGTAGTGGTTCTTTTAGAGGAGTTTGACAAATGCTGAAAATATCCTTGACTGTTGGCCACATTTTATTTACTCTCTTTGACTGTGGTTCAACTTGTTATAATACATAAAGCTTCAGGTTTTAATGTGCACTTTTATGTATTAGTATAATTTTTTTCCTTTTTATTTTTTTTAATTTTTATTTTGAGAGAGAGAGAGGGAGAGAGAGCAAGAGTGCAAGTTGGGGGAGGGCAGAGAGAGAGGGAGACACAGAATCTGAAGCAGGCTTCAGGCTCTGAACTGTCAGCACAGAGCCCGACGCAGAGTTTGAACTCAGAAAGTGCGAGATCATGATCTGAGCCCTGAAGTCTGATGCTCAACCAAACCACCCAGACGCCCCAGTATAAAACTTTATAAGCACATGCAATATTTTAGGTGTCTTAGAATAAAAAATTTAAGTAGTTTTTGTTATTAACCTAATAGAAGTTTTTCATCATGTTACTCATACTTTAAGATGAACTATTTTTACTACAGAATGTTTTAT
The DNA here is from genome assembly GCF_006229205.1 of Suricata suricatta. Classification (NCBI taxonomy): domain Eukaryota; kingdom Metazoa; phylum Chordata; class Mammalia; order Carnivora; family Herpestidae; genus Suricata; species Suricata suricatta. The sequence goes on along the minus strand of NC_043704.1, from coordinate 100,756,196 downwards.
CACAGAAGATCTCATATAGAAAATTATAAATTTGAAAAAAATACAGACCCTGCCAATTAAAATGCTTCTAAATGTTCAGAATATGATACCAGTGACAAAATAAATATGCAGTACCTCATAATAACAAAAATGCATGAAAAAACACCATATTTAATACATATCAAAGAAAAAGTATGGCATATGCTAAAGCAGGAACATCTGAGAATGTTATTCAAGTCAGGAGACTGTATTCATGACAACTGGAAGAAGTTTCAGAGTCATGAGAGCTAAATGTACAAACTAAAGACAAACGTAGTTAAGTCATTCCATGGATATCACAATTCAAGTTGGCATAAATCGAGTTAAATATATTGAAATGTGCACATAGATCTTAGAGATAAATGATTTTCATTTCTTGTTAGGTCAGTGCATGTTTTCATTTAAAAATAATCAGAAGAAGACCTGAATTATGAATTAAGGCTACTTGATTGACTCAGGATTTATCAGAAAGATAAAATATTTGATTTCGTTCTATAAAATCATGTTTTATACCTAGAAGATATCTTAAAGCTCATTTAGTCTAAGTTTCATTTTACAGATGTGCAAATTCAAAACTTTCAAAGTTAAAGAGGCATGATAACAATAGAAAACTTGTGTACAGCAGTCTTATGAATGATCCACAGAGAAATTCAGAAATTACTAGCATATTATAATCAAATAGATTTCAGAAATATGCCTTCTAAAGATTATAATTAACAATCTTATTCTACATTAATAGTTATTAATGAATTATTTACTAGATATAAAAAATCATAAACTTCTACAGTTAAAAAAAATGAAAAACCTTTAACATTACATTTTCCCAAGGTTATTTGGCCACACAATACACTCTCTCTCCTTGTCACCTACCCTCCAACTTATAACCTCTACCAGGGAACTGTGGAGGGTGAATTCTTATAGTTTTTATTAATTGGGGCAGAGGTGCAATGGTAGGGAAACTTCTAACCAGTTCCCTGAGATTTTTGCACTCCATTTCAAGGAGAGCAAGGACAGGGTGGTCAATTCATATGTGGAGACAGTAATTTGCCGCTACATCAGCCAAGTAAAATTTGAAAATCTACAAGTAAATTTTCTCTCAGGAGATTACAAATCCCTTAAACAGTGCCTTCTTCAAAATTCAAGTTTTAAGTCTTTTGTTATTATTTCCTTTAGAGATGATTTTATTTAGTTTGCACTGGCGATGCAACTAAGGATTGAATTTTGAAGTGCCCTGCTATATTATAGAAAGTAGGGACCTCTCATGGGAGGTTTCTTTTATGGGAGGAATATGTGAATATGTTTTATAAAATTAAAGGTACTGAACAAATGTATGTATCCATTACTCCCCTATCAATTCAACAAATTATTACTGAGTACCTAACCTATGCATGGCTCTAGTGAGAGGAACTAAAAATGATTCTTACTCCCAAGAAACTCAAACATGGAAGATGTGTGAGTGAAAATAATGTCCATTTTGAAATATGAAATACAATACATAATTGCAATGGAGAACTAAGTTTAAAAGTTAAAGAAGAAAAATTCTATTGGAAGAGAGAAAAGTAGGTCAAGGAGCATTCACAGAAAATCTTACCTGTTTATTCCACCCTCCCCCCTCTTGTGTGTGAATATTAACTTAGGAAAAAGAGTCTAAGAGGCAAATGAGAAGGTATCTTGCATTCAGGGACCACAAATTTTTATCAAAGGCACAAAAGAACATACTTTGTTTAGGGAACCATATATAGTTTTTGGTAAGTTTAGGTTTATACATGAAAAAGAGAAAGAAAAAGCATTAGAACAAGGTATATCAGTCTTAGATTAGGTATGTAAAGAAGAAAACTGAGGGAAATGGGGAAGAAAAAAGGTACTAAAGAAAAATTTCACCTAGTTTTATAAAGATAATTGTATTTGATGATTAAATTTAATCTTGTATTCATGTTAGACATAATAAATATTGGCTGGATTAATATACATTTACATTTTGATATGCAAGTAATTTTCTAAAAATATAAAATTATCAAGCTTAAGAATAGTAGCATGAATAAAATTTATAGACATAATAATGAAGGTATTCCCACCAGCCTTTTTTATTTGTATTTTATTGTGGTAAGAAAACAACATGGTATCTACCCTCTTAACAGATATTTCTTTTTTCTTCTTTTTTTCTTTACTTTTTAAAAAAAAGTTTATTTAATTTTTAAATAGTTTATTGTCAAATTGGTTTCCATATAACACCCAGTGCTCTGCCCCACAAGTGCCCTCCTCTATTACCACCACTTCTTTTCCCCCTCCCCCTCCCACTTAAACCCTCAGTTCATTTTCAGTATTCAATAATCTCTCAGGTTTTGTGTCCCTCTCTCCCTCCAACTCTCTTTCCCTCTTCCCCTCCCCCTGGTCCTCCATTAGGTTACTCCTGCTCTCCTGTTAGACTTATGAGTGCAAACATATGGTATCTGTCCTTCTCCGCCTGACTTATTTCACTTAACATGACACCCTCAAGGTCCATCCACCTTGCTACAAATGGCTGTATTTTATTCTTTCTCATTGCCATGTAATATTCCGTTGTGTATATACACCACTTCTTCTTGATCCATTCATAAGGTTATGGACATTTAGGCTCTTTTCATGATTTGGCTATTGTTGACAGTGCTGCTATGAACATTGGGGTACATGTGCTCCTATGCATCAGCACTTCTGTATCTCTTGGGTAAATCCCTAGCAGTACTATTGCTGGGTCATAGGGGAGTTCTATGGATAGTTTTTTGAGGAACCTCCACACTGTTTTCCAGAGCAGCTGCACCAGTTTACATTGCCACCAACAGTGTAGGAGGGTGCCCATCTCTCCACACCCTCGCCAGCACCTATAGTCTCTTGATTTGTTCATTTTAGCGACTCTGACTGCGTGAGGTGGTATCTCCGTGTGGTTTTGATTTGTGTTTCCCTGATGATGAGTGACACTGAGCATCGTTTCATGTGCCTGTAGCTAATATCTGTCACCATACAACTCTATTACAATACCATCGACTATCTTTCATATGTTGTATTTTTATTCCCTCTTTTACTTGATCTATTCCATAATCAGAAGACTCCCATTGTTTTTCACTATTTAGGCAATCCTATCACACCCCTTTCCTCTAGCAACCATCCATTTGCATTTATAGGTCTGATTGTGCCTTTTTTATTGTTTTGTTTTTAAAATACGCATACAAGTAAAATCATATGATATTTGTCTTCTTGTATTTTTATTTCACTTAACATAATACCCCCTAGATCTATTCATGTTGTTGCAAATGGCAACATCTGATCACTTTTATGGCTGAGTAATATTCTATTTTATTTTTATATACTACTTCTGCTTTATCCATTCATCTATGAATGGACACTTCCTTCCATATCTTGGCTATTGTTAATAATGCTACAATAAACATAAGGATGAGTGTATATATTTTTAAGTAGTGTTTTCATTTTCTTTAGGTAAATACCTAATTGTAGAATTAGTAGATAATATGGTATTTCTATTTTTATTTTTTTGAGGAAACACTCTACTGTTTTTCTCAGTGGCTGCACTAATTTACATTTTCATCAACAGTATACAGTGTCCTTTTTTCTCCACATCCTCAGCAAAATTGGTTATTTCTTGTTTATTTTTATTTTAGGCATTCTGAGAAGTGTAAGGTGATATCTCATGGTGGATTGATTTGCATATTCTGGCAATTAGTGATGTTGCTCATATTTTCATGTGTCTGTTAGCCATCTGTTTGTCTTCTTTAGAAAAATGTCTATCAAGTCCTCTGTTCCTTTTAATTAGATTTTGTGTGTGTGTGTGTGTGTGTGTCTGTGTGTGTGTGTGTCTGTGTTGGATATTACCCCCTTATGATATCATTTGCAATATCTTTTTCCATTCAGTAATGTGCCTTTTTATTTTGTTGATGGTTTCCTTTTCTGTATAAATGCCCTTTTTTTTTTTTAGTATAGTCCTAATAGTATATCTTTGCTTTTGTTTCCCTTGCCTCAAGAGGCACACATCTAGAACAATGTTGCTACAACTGGTGTCAGAGAAATTACTGCCTGTGTTCTCTTGGAGGAATTTTATGGTTTCAGATCTCCCATTAAGTCATTAAACCATTCTGAGTTCACTTTTGTGTATGGTGTAAGAGTGTGATGCAGTTTCATTCTTTGGCGTGTAGTTTTCCAGTTTGATTAAAAAGTCTGTTTCCAATTGCATATTCTTGCCTCTTTGGTCATAAATTAATTAACATGGTTAATTAACATATAAAGCATGGTTTATTTCTAGGCCACATTTTTTGTTCCGTTGATGAATGTATTTATTTCTGTTCTAGTACCATACTATTTTGATTAGTACAGCTTTGTAGTTTATCTTCAAATCTGGTGTTGTAATACCTCCAGCTTTTTTTTACTCAAAATTGCTTTGGCTACTCAGGGTCTTCTTTGGTTCCATACACATTTTAGTATTATTTGTTCCAGTTTTGTGAAAAATTCTACTGGTATTTTGAGAGGGATTACATTGACCTCTAGATTGCTTTAGATAGTGTGGACATTTTAATAATATTCTTCCATCCAATGGGTATGAAATATCTTTCCTTTTGTTGTCTTGCCTTTAATTTGTTCCATCATTTTTTTTATACAGTTTACAGAGTGCAGGCTTTTTACCTGCTGGGTTAAGATTATTCCTAGGTATTTTATTCTTTTTGATGCAATTGTAAATGGGATTTTGTTTACATTTTTTCTGCTACTTTTTTATTGGTGTATAGAAATGCAACTACTTTCTTGGCATTGATTTTGTATCTTGCAACTTTACTGAATTATAACTTCTAAAATGTTTTGGTACTGACCTTAGGCTTTTCTATATATAATATTATGTCATCTGCAAATTGTAACAGTTTAACTTCTTTTCCAGTAAGGGTGCCTTATATTTCTTTTTATTTTCTGATTGCTATGGCTAAAACTTCCAATACAGTGTTGAATAAACTATCAAGGGTAAACATTCTTATCTTGGTCTTTATCTTAAAGGAAAACTCGCGTTTTGTAACTATTTAGTATGATAGCTGTGGATTTTTCATATGTGGCCTTAACTATGTTGAGGTATGTTCATTCTAAACCCACTTTCTGGAGAGATTTTATTGTAAATGAATATTGAATTTTGTCAAATGCTTTCTCAGCATCTACTGAGATAATCATATAATTTTTACCTTTCATGTTATTAATGTGGAGTATCACATTGATTAATTTGTGATCATTGAACTACCATTCCATCCCTAGAATAAATTTTGCATAAATCATGGTAAAAGATTCTTTAAATGTATTGTTGAATTCATTTTGCTAATAGTCTGTTGAAGATTTCTCCATCTATCTCTATTAGGAATATCGACCTATAGTTCTCTCTTTTTGTGATGTCTTTGGTTTTGGTATCAGAGTAATGATATCTTTGTAGAATATAGAAGTTTCCCTTCCTCTTCTATTTTTTAAAATATTTTGAGTAGAACAGGCATCAAGTCGTATTTAAATGCTCAGTGAAATTCATCTGTGAAGCCATTTGGTTCTGTAATTTTATTTTTTATGTTTTTTAAGGTTGTGAGTGTGTGTGTGTGTGTGTGTGTGTGTGTGTGTGATTTCTAGTTTTATACCATTGTGATCAGAATAGATGCAAGGTATACTTTTTAATTTTCTTAAAATTATTAAGACTTGAGACCATGATGTTATCTATCCTGGAGAGAATGTTTCATGTGCACTTGAAAAAAAGGTGTACTGTGTTGTTTCTGGATGGATGTTCTTGTATACTCATTATGTCAGTCTGGTCTAATGTGTTATTCAAAGATACTACATTGTTACTGATTTTTCAATTTACATCAATTGACATAAGTGGGTGTTAATGTCCCCTACTTTTATTGTATTATCACCAATCTTTAAGTATTTAGGTGCTTCACTGATGGGTGTAAATATATATTTACAATTGTTACATCTTTTTCCACCTTTGATCTCTTTATCATTGTTTAATGCCCTACTTTATCTCTTGATACAGTCTTTATTTTAAAGTCTATTTTGTTTAAGTATTTGTACCCTGGCTCTTTTCGTGCAGCCATTTACATGTAATATCTTTTATGTTCCTTTACTTTCGGACCATATTTGTTCTTAGGTCTGAAGTGAGCCTCTTCTCTGCAGCATATAAATTAGTCTTGCTTTTTTTTTTTAATTTTTCCACTTTATGTCTTTTAATTGAAGCGTTTAGAACATTTACTTTTAATATATTTCGTGATAAATGGGTACTTATTGCCATTTTGTAACTTTTCTTCTAGTTTTTGTAGTTCTCAGTTTCTTTCTTTGTCTTATGCTCTCTTTCTTTGTGATTGATGGCTTTGTACCATTGTATTTGGTTTTCTCTTTTTTGTGTGTTTCTACTATAGGATTTTGGTTTATGGTTAACATGATGTGTATATATCATTTTATTTTTATATTATTTATATAACAGTCTGTATCAAGTTAATGGTCATTTAAATTTGAACACATTCTTTAAAACCTTATTTTTTTACTCACTTCTCCAAATTTTATGTATATGTTATCATATTTTATATCTTTTTATTTATAATTTTCTACATTAATTATAGTCTTTCTTCTTTCTCTTAAAGAACTCCCTTTAACATTTCTTGTAAGGCCAGTTTAGTTGTAATACCTTTTGTTTGAATTTTGTTTAACTTTTGTTTGTATGAAAAACTCTTTATCTTTCCTTTCATTCTGAATGATAACCTTGGTGGATGTCCTATTCTTGGTTGTAAGTTTGTTTTTTATTCCTTTAAGCACTTTGAGAATGTGAATATATCCCTTCTGGCCTGCAAAGTCTCTGCTGAAAACTCAGCTTACAGCTTTACGTGGTTTTCCTTGTATGTACCTTTTTGGTTCTTCCTTGTTGCATTGAAAATTCTTCCTATCCTTAAACTTTGATTTTTTTGTTTTTATGTGTTATGGTATAAACCTTCTTTGGTTTATCTTGTTTGGAACCCCCTGTGCTTCCTAAATCGAAAAGTGTATGTCCTTCTCCAGATTGTGGAATTTTCAGGTATTATTTCTTTAAATAAGTTTTCGGCCCTCTTCTCTCTTCTCCTTCTGGGACCCAAAAAGTGCTATTTGTTCACTTGATACTGTGCAAGAAATCTCTTAGCCCATCTTTATGTTGATTGTTTTTTCTTTCTGCTGCTCATCCTGAGTGCTTTCCATTACTCCCTTTCTAGGTCACCAATACATTCTGCCTCCAGTAATCTGTTATCTCTGTGTATTTTTATTTTACTTATTGTATCCTTCTTAAAAGTCCGAGTTCTTCCACACTGTCTCAGCCCAGTGAGCCCACCTTTACAATTATCATTTTTTTATCTTTTATTTTTTCTTTTATAGTTTATTGTCAAGTTGGTTTCCAAATACCACCCAGTTCTCATCCACACGAGTGCCCTCCTCCATGCCCATCACCCCCCATTTCCGTTCTCCCTCCCCCATCAGCCCTCAGTTTGGTCACAGTATTCAAGGGTCTCTCATGGTTTGCCTCCCTCCCTCTTCCCAACTATTTTTCCCCCTTCCCCACCTATGGTCCTCTGTTAAGTTTCTCCTGTTAGACCTCTGAGAGAAAACATATGGTATCTGTCCTTTTCTGCCTCACTTATTTCATATAGCATGACACCCTCGAGGTCCATCCACTTTCCTACAAATGGCCATATTTCATTCTTTCTCATTGCCATGTAGTATTCTATTGTATAGATAAACCACATCTTCTTGATCCATGCATCAGTTGATGGACATTTAGGCTCTTTCCATGATTTGGCTATTGTTGAAAGTGCTGCTATGAAAATTGGAGTACATGTGAACCTGTGCATCAGCACTTCTGTATCCCTTAGGTAAATCCCTATCAGTGTTATTACTGGTCATAGGGAAATCCTATTGTTAATTTTTTGAGGAACCTCCAAACTTTTTTCCAGCATGGCTGCAACAGCTTACATCCCCACCAACAGTGTAGAAGGGTGCCTCTTTCTCCACGTTCTCACCAGCATATATAGTCTCTTGATTTGTTCATTTGAGCCACTCTGACTACTGTGAGGTGGAATCTCAGTGTGATTTTGATTTGTATTTCGCTGATGATGAGTGACACTAAGCATTGATTCATATGTCTGTTAGCCATGTAGATGTCCTCTTTGGAGAAGTATCTATTCTTGTATTCTGCCCATTTCTTCACTGGATTATTTGTTTTTCAGGTGTGGAGTTTGGTGAGTTCCTTGTAGATTTTGGATACTAGCCCTTTATCTGATATATCATTGGCAACTATCTTTTCCCATTTTTTATTAGTTTTATTGTTTCCTTTACAGTGCAGAAGCTTTTTATCTTGATGAGGTCCTAGTAGTTCATTTTTACTCTTGATTTTCTTGCCTTTGGGGATCCGTCCAGTAAGAAATTGTTGCTATTGAGGTCAAGGAGGTTGTTTCCTGCTTTCTCCTCTAGGATTTTGATGGTTTCCTGTCTCACATTCAGGACCTTCATCCATTTTGAGTTTATTTTTGTGTATGGTGTAAGAAAGTGGTCTAGTTTCATTCTTTTCCATGTTGCTGTCCAGTTCTCCCAGCACCACTTGTTAAAGAGGCTGTCTTTTTTCCATTGGATACTCTTTCCTGCTCTGTCAAAGATTAATTGGCCATACGTTTATGGGTCCAATTCTGGGATCTCTATTCTATTCCATTAGTTTATGGGTCTGTCTTTGTGCCAATACCATACTGTCTTGATGATTATAGCTTTGTAGTACAGGTTAAAGTCTGGGATTGTGATACCTCCCATTTTGGATTTCTTCTTCAATATTACTTTGGCTATTTGTGGTCTTTTGTGGCTCCATGAAAATTTGAGGATAGCTTGTTCTAGCTCTGAGAAGAATGCTGGTGCATTTTTGATTGGGATTGCATAGAATGTATAGATTTTTTCTATAATAATGACATTTCAACAATCTTTATTCTTCTGATTCATGAGCACGGAAGGTTTTTCCATTTCTTTGTGTCTTCTTCAATTTCTTTCATATGTTTTCTATAGTTTTAATCATACAGATCTTTTACATCTCTGGTTAGGTTTATTCCTAGGTATTTTTTTTTTTTACTGCAATTGTGAATGGGATCACCTTCTTGACTTCTCTTTCTGTTGTTTCATTATTGATGTATAGAAATGCAACCAATTTCTGTATGTTGATTTTGTACCCTGAGACTTTGCTGAATTCATGGATAAGTTTTAGTAGGCTTCTGGTGGAGTCCGTCATGTTTTCCATGCAGAGGATCATGTCATCTGTAAAACGTGGAAGTTTGACTTCATCTTTGCCAATTCTGATGTCTTTTGTTTCCTTATGTTGTCTGATTGGTGATGCTAGGACTTCCAGCACTATGGTAAACAACAATGGTGAGAGTGGACATCCTTGTAGTGTTTCTGATCTCAGGGAAAGCTCTCCGTTTTTCCCCATTGAGGATGATATTAGCTGTGGGCTTTTCATAAATGGCTTTTATTATGTTAAAGTAAGTTTCTTCTATCCAGACATTTTCAAGGGTTTTTGTTAAGAAATGATGCTGTTTTTGTCAGATGGTTTTTCTGCATTTATCGACAGGATCATATGGTTTTCATCTTTTCTTTTGTTAATGTGATGTATCACATTGATCAATTTGCAAATATTGACCAGGCCTGTAACCCAGGAATGAATCCCACTTGATCATGGTGGATAATTCTATTTATATGCTGTTGAGTTCTATTTGCTAGTATCTTGTTGAGGATTTTTGCATGTGTATTCATCAAGGATATTGGCCTGTAGTTCTCTTTTTTAGTTGGGTCTCTGTCCACTTTGGGAATCAAAGTGAGGATGGCCTCATAGAATGAGTCTGGATGTTTTCCTTCTATTTCTATTTTTTTTTAATAGCTTGAGAAGAATGGGTATTAACTCTGATTTAAATGCCTAGTAGAATCCCCCAGGGAAGCCATCTGGCCCATGGCTCTTATTTGTTGGGAGATTTTTGATAACTGATTCAGTTTCTTTACTGGTTATCAGTCTATTCATGCTTTCTGTCTCTTTCCGTTTGAATTTTGGTAGTGCATGTGTATTCAGGAATTTGTCCATTTCTTCTAGGTTTCCAGTTTGTTGGCATATAATATTTCATAGTATTTTCTGATGATTACTTGTATTTATGAGGAATTGGCTATAATAGTTCCATTTTCATTTATGATTTTGTCTATTTGGGTGCTTTCTCTTTTCTTTCTGTGGTGCCTGGCTAGAGGTTTTTCTATTTCTTTTTCTTTTCTTTTCTTTTCTTCTTTCTTTTTTTCTTTTTTTTCAGAAAACCAATTCTTTGTTTGGTTGATTCTCTTCAACTGTCTTTTTTTGGATTCTATCTTGTTTATTTATGCTCTGCTCTTTATTATTTCTCTTCTTCTGCTGGGTTTGGGATGTTCTTGCTGCTCTGCTCTGGTTCCTTGATATGCGCTGTTAGATTTTTTGTTTGCACTTTTTCTGGTTTCTTCAAATAGGCCTGGGTTGCAATATACTTTCCTCTTAGGACTGCCTTTGCTGCATCCCAATTTGTTGTATTTACATTTTCATTTGTTTTCACATATATTTTTTTAATTTCTTCTCTAATTGGCTGATTGACACAATCGTTTTATAGGAGGGTGATCTTTATCCTCCATGTTTTTGGAGGTTTTCCAGACTTTTTCCTGTGATTGATTTCAAGTTTCATAGCATTTTGATATGAAAGTGTGCATGATATGATCTCATTTTTTATGTTTATTGAGGGCTGGTTTATGACCCAGTATGTGGTCTCTCTTTGAGAATGTACCATGTGCATTCAAGAAGAAAGTGAATTTTCTGCCTCAGGAAGTAGAGTTCTAAATATATCTGTCAAATCCATCTGTTCCAATGTGTCATTCAGGACAGTTATTTCTTTAGTTATTTTCTGTCTTCTTGATCTATCCATTTCTATAAGTGGAATATTAAAATCCCCTGCAATTAGCACATTCTTATCAATAAGATTCTTTCTGTTTGTGATTGTTTTATGTATTTGTGTGTTCCTGAATTTGGTCCATAGATGTTTATAATTGTTAGCTCTTCCTGATGGAGAGACCCTGTAATTATTATAGTATGTCCTTCATCCTTTGTGACTGCCTTTAAGGTACAGTTTGTCTGATATAAGTATGGCTACTCCAGCTTTCTTTTGACTTCCAGTCTCATGATAGATATTTCTCCATCCCCTTACTTTTACTCTGAAGATGTCTTCAGGTCTAAAATGAGTCTCTTATAGAGAGCAAATAGATGGTTTTATCCATTCTGCTAAACCCTGCGTCTTTTATTGGAGCATTTAGTCCATTTACATTCAGTGTTATTACTGAAAAATGTGGGTTTAGATGAATTGTGTTCTCTGTAGAATTCATGTTTGTATTGATGTCTCTGGTGTCTTATTTCCTTGCTACCTTTCTTTCTTAGAATCACTCTTAGGATTTCTTGTAGGGCTGGGTTGGTGGTGATAAATTCTCTCAATAGAGTATACTTTTATAGAACTTACTACATGCCAGGCACTGCCATAAGCATTTTCCATACATTCATTTAATACTTGCAACAACCCTGTAAATTTGGTACTATTTTAAGGTTGAGGAATCTATGGCACAGACATATCAAGTATCTGAATTGAGTATCAGAGTCAGAGGCCATGTTCCTAACATTAACTGACTTTTGAAGGACTACTATGCAAATTCTTAAACATAACAGAAATCTAAGACATTTAAAGCATTGGGACAGCAATGGTGCCTGGATGGCTCAATCTGTTAAGCATCCAACTTCAGCTCAGGTCATGATTCACATTCATGAGTTTGAGCCCCTTGTCGGGCTCTGTGCTGACAGCTCAGAGCCTGGACCCTGCTTTGGATTCTGTGTCTCCCTCTCTCTTTCCTACCCCCAACCCCCATAGATTGTGTATGCTCTTTCTCAAAATAAATAAATAAATAAACAAACAAACATTAAGAACAAAACACATGGGGCAGTAATAACCTCAAAAGGAAAACAATTAGATGGAAGTCAAATTCTTAACTATAACCCTGTAAGCTAGAAGTAGAAAAAAAAGATATTATCCATTTAACATAACTTTTTTAAAAGTTCATTGAAGTTATACAGGAATTGAGAGTGTTTTAACAATCTGAGGCAAGTGGTCAAGAAAAGTCCAATCAATTAAAATGAAACAACATGAAGAACATGTATAAACAAAGATTAAAATAAAAATAAATACTCATGAACAAATTGCTACATATGTATTTCAATTTACATTTAAATATATAAAGATAAATGTTAGGTTAAGCTTCCTAAGATTCAAGGGATGAATTCTACAAAACCTTAAGGAAGTGTTGAAAAGTACTATTAAAGCATTCTTAAGATTTCAAAGGGTAAAAGAAAGATAGGAAGGGACTGACCAATTTCTTTTGGGAGATGAAAGGAAAGATGAAAGATAAATACATTTTTGTGAAATAGACATTGTGTTTGGGGTGGGAAATAGTTCATGCTGTTTTTCAAATAACAGAAAAATGGGGTTGCAAATGAGAAAAAGTTAAAAGTTGGATTTGAAATGTACCATTTAATATCCTGTTCAACAATGCATGATGATATCCAAGAAATTAAAAGAAAAAAACTGAAGGACAATGTATGTTTATATATTTGATGGCCTTGTGGTGGTAAAGGGAAAATTGCAGCCTGATTAGATACTAGAATATCAGATGTTAAAGTAAACTGTTCACATTGGATTTGGTAGAATAGAGAATCTACAAATAGATCTTCATATATTTGAAAATTTAGTATTTACTAGTTTAGAGCCAAAAGAATGGATTATTTAATAGGGCTGTTAATTCAACTAGCTATTTATTTATAAATACAATATAAAAAATGTCCACATTAAATCTAGATGGCTTTAGTATTTGAAATACTCAAATTGAGTATTCAACATAAAGTATTTAAAAATAATTAGCAGGATTAAGCATTAGGTTTCAGAAACAAAAATGGATGAATGCCAATTAAGAGAACTCCATGTCTTTTCCTCAAATTAAGAATGGATACAATTGACAGTGGCTCACAAGTTTAGTGATTCCACTTACACTATAAGCTGCTAAAACCGTATCTTTAATTACTTGTCTGGAGGTGGGAGATTGGGAATTGAACTGGAGATCAATGAGCAATGATTCTGTTTCGTTGTCTTCCTCTCCAGGGATGTTAGAAAAGGAAAAAGAAAAAAAAAAAAGCAAGGAGTTACTTTTTATTGAGTTGTTTACCCTTGAGAGAACGCAAGAGAAGGAGAGTGATTTTTGTGGTTACAATAGTTTTATCTTGTTCTGAAGACAAAATGTAGGAATCCTAGGATATAAAATATTTTTTAATGGCCACATCTTGCTATGAGGTATAAAGTTTACTTCAGTTTTTTGTTTTGTTATTATCCAAATTTATATGTTTAAATGAGCATTCCCACCCTCCAGCCACCATCAAATATCAGGAAAATTATGTAAAAAATCCATGTATCTCATTTATGTTGTAATCATATTTATATAATGTATATAACATATCATTACATATAAAATTTTCCTGTTTGGGAGATGGATTTAGAATTAGAAATGTACCATAAATATTCGTTTCTTTAAATGCTTGACATAAAAGTATATGAGGGGCACCTGGGTGGCTCAGTCCTTAAAGCATCTCACTCTTGATATCAGCTCAGATCATGGTATCAAGGTTCATGAGTTCAAGCCCCACATTGGCCTCTGTGCTGAGCGTGCAGAGTCTGCTTGAGATTCTCTCTCTCTTTCACCCTCAAAATTAGTAAATAAACTTTTAAAAAAAGGTATATGAAAATGAATAGGGCTGGAAATTACAATTTTTTAAATACACATTAAACACAGGTTATGAGTGCTTTCAAAATTCAGGTATCTGATAAATATAATAGGAATTATGTTACAAATTTTATCCCTGCTAACCTGATCCTTCTACATGCCTTCTATCCAATTCTATAATGTAGTTGATCTCATAGCCTGAAATAAAGATTTCTCTCAACACTGCTCTGGAACTCATATGAGAGGTTAAAAATAAAGTGTTACTGGTAAAGAGAAGCCAATAATTAAAACTTTAGATAGTTCCAGAGTTTTAACTTCCCAAAAGAATATTTGAGTTAAATTGTTTTCTTTATAAATAGAACTATAGATTATCTATCTCGTTTAAAATACCACTATTTCCTCCTTTATAAACATGCATGAAATAGAGGCATTATCTTTATTTGCGGGGAAAAATACAGAAGTTAGCATTTTGTCTGGCTCCTCTTCCCTGGTCTCTGCTTCACCCCCCTTGGCTTCGGCATCCCATAGTCAAGCCAACGTGTTCCTTCTCTTGTGGCATCCATCACCTGGAGTAAAACAAATGATTGAGACAGAGAAGACTCTGTTTTGAAAAATAAAACTTTCTAGAACTCTGAATATAGTTGGTAACAAATGAAAAACAAAGCCAAAATGGGGGAGGGGGACCCGATAGGCTAACAGCTGTTATTTAATGTTTCAACTTCTTTCTTTTTCTCATACACCAATTCAGGCAGAGAGGCATTGTGCCCTCTCTCAAGTTTGCCTATTCTCTTTATGATGTTTCATCTGCTTTTTTTCTTCATCCAGAGGTTGTACAAATTCTTTCCCCATGTTTTATCTTGTTCTTCTATTCGTGTATGGCTGTCTCAAGATTCTACCTATTAATTCTATGCAGAGCCCTCTCACAATGAGAATTTAGAAAGTGGTATCTGTTGTCTCTATTTTAATTAGACCAATTTGATCTACTTCCTGGAAACTTCTACCACCATGGAATATTCTTTTTACTATTGGATAGTAGCCTCAGTTTTCTTTTCCTGTTCTTCATTCAATCATTTCAATTCAAACAGTTTGTTTTTCTTCTACTATATTTAAACGTTAAAATGAAAAATCAAATATATCCGCCCTGCTGAATGGGTTTGATTATATTCCTCTGACATTAACTACATGTATATGTAAACAGACACATATCATGGTTGGAATATGCTTCTTTGAGCTGTCTTCCATGGGGGTAATTATTAAATGATGAAATTTAAATGAAGCATACTCAATTGAAGTATCCAGCATATGGAGAAAAACAGAACCTTTTGTCTCTTTATTGACTACTTCCTATAGAGATAGAGTTTGTTCTGGTTTTTCAGGTACTCCTATTTCCAATTTGAATTCTTAGTGGTAGAGATAGTACAGGCATACTCAGCAATAATTAACAAATAAATTACATTAAGGAAATATTTACTGAGTGCTTTTTATGTGAGGAAAAATAATAGGGCATATTTGTTTAGATAGGAGATATTTGCTTCATTCTTAATTTGACTAGGTCAGATCTCACCATGGGGGTAACATAAAAGTACCCAGGTCAGGATTTTATAAATTAGAAAAATTGGCATTATAAAGATGTGAATACTCTCCCAATCTGATCTACAGATTTAATTCAATCCCATTCAAAATTGTACAAAGACAATAAAAACACTTTTTGGTGGATATTGATAAGCAGATTCTAAAGTGTGTGTGTGTGTATACACACACACACACACATATACTGTATAAATATATTGTATATAATTGCATATGTATATGGTTCAAAGAATAGCCAAGAAATTCTTAAAGAAAATTCAAGTGGGAGAATTTACATGCACAGGTTATAATATTATAATAAAATTGACAAGACAGTTTGGATGCAAAGATAGATAAATAGAAAAATAAAATATAATTGAAACACATGTAATGATAAATGACCCTAATTTAAGACAAAGCTCAATACAAAACATTAAAAAATTATTTTTAAATGAGCTCTGTTTGTTTTGTCCAACTTTGGCTTATATCCAGATCTCATAGTTCATGGGGTTAAGCACCACATCGGGCTCTGTGCTGACAGCTCAGAGCCTGGAGCCTGCTTTGGATTCTGTGTCTCCTTCTCTCTCTGCTTCTCCCCGACTCAAGCTCTTGCATGTTCGCGCTCGCTCTCTCTCTCTCTCTCTCTCTCTCTCTCAAAAATAAGTGAAACATCACAAAAATTAAAAAGAAAATTGAGTTTTCCATTAATTGGGACCAATTTGGATCACAATAAGGGAAACATTAATATTAATCCTTAAATCATACCATACAACAAAAGTAACTTAAGACAAAAACATATACCTTTTAGAAATAATAGAAGACTGACTATTCATTGAGCTTGGTTTGGGTATATGTATTTTGAAAAGTAAATAAACACACACATGTAAATGTACTAATTATAAAAGAGAAACACTGATAAATTGAACTTCATTAAAGTTAAGAGCTTCTACACACACACACACACACACACACAAAATCACAACTAAAACACTGAAAATGCAAACCAGGACTGGGAGAAGATATTTGTATTATGTGCTTGACAAAGAACTCACAACCAAATTACATTAAGGGAAACAAAATGCATACTAATTAATACAAAAAAGCAGGTATATCTTTTAAATGGATATAGGTTTTCAACATGCACTTCAAAAAGATATGCAAGTGGTAAATTAACATTTGAAAAATCGTTTATTGTTATTTATCAGGGGGCACCTGGGTGTCTCAGTCCATTAAGCATCCAACTCTTGATTTTGGCTCAGGTCATGATCTCTTGGTTGCTGGGTTCAAGCCCACATACTGTTCTGAGCTGACATTGTGGGGCTGCTGGGGATTCTCTTTACTCTTTGCTCTCTGCCTCTTCCCTACTTACGTGTGTTCTCGCTCGCTCTCTTTTTCACTTTCTCTCTTTCTCAAAAATAATCATTTAAAGTGAAAAACCATCATTAGTCATCAGGGACATGGAAAATAATGCCTGATACCTGTTTTTAAAGGGTTTTTTTAAAATTTATTTTTATTTATTTTGGAACTAGTAGGGCCATGGAGTCACCAAAACTCTTATGTACTGCTTGTAGAACAAAAATTATTACAGTCAATTTGGAGAACTCCGGCAGTATCCACTAAAAATATGACAACTTCTTGTATTACAAATGAAAAATGTGTACTTATGTTTATCAACAATGTGTACTAGAATCATTCACAGATGCATTATTTGTAATAGCCAAAAACTGAAAGAAAAAAAATCCCAGAGATCCATCAACAGTAGAATGAATAAACAAACTGTGGTATACTTACACAACAGAATATTCTAAAATAATGCAAACAAATAAACTATTTCTAAAGAAAACAATACGTGGGAATCTCATAAACATAAGTTTAATGTACAAGTACTCAAGAACCAATATAGTAGGGATTTAATGTGCTATTAGTGGCTATACCAAAAACTAAGGATCTTATTACCTATAAAATGAAATATTATGCAACCATTGAAGTAAGAAAGAATGAAAATGTGCTGGCAAATTATTTCTTATTGTAACATGAGAGCAAATGAGTGTATATATAGTGTGACATGAGCAAATAAATCATTCAGTATGATTTGAAAGTATATACTTCATGCATTGTCTGTGTACATGCAAAGAAGGTGATTGTAAAGCTGGGCACAGGAAACTAGTAAAGGGCAGCAAGGTATAGTGGCTAGAAATGAAGCCTTTATATGTTACCGAGAGTTAGATGGAAAAGAAAAGTAGCCTCGTTTCTTTTCACTGCCCCAGTAAAGAATTGCAGGACAGTGAAACAAAAGCAGAGCAAAGTGTTATTAAAGGATGCTCCAAGGGAGGAGTGGGACATTAAAGAGAGAAAAAGGTCTTGGAAAAGCTGGGGTGTGGGCTTTTATCAATTTTTCCTTAGAGTGGGTCTTAGAGTCCCAACATTTGAGTGACAGGCCTGTATTATATACTAATCACCCAATTATGCATGTCTTTTCCCAAGATGTATTCGAAATGGCTGCATGAGGTAGGAAACTGCAACATTATTTCCTTTTTTTTGTTGTTTTTAAGAGTTGACTGTGCATGAGGAGGGGAAGGGAGAGAAAGGGAGAGGAGTGGCAGTGGTGAGAGTGGGTGGGGGTTGGGGAGAGAGAATCTCAAGCAGACTTGATCTTAGTACCCTGAGATCATGAGCTGAGCGGGAAACAAGAATCAGACACTTAACTGACTGCAATAGCCAGGTGCCCCACATTTCTATTCTAAAAACATAGGTCAAGTAAGAACTAGAGGCACAAGAGCAACAAGCACAACTAACTACCTCCTCTGCCAGAATTTTTTTTTAAGTTAACTTACTTATTTTGAGAGAGGGAGAAAGTGAGAATCCCAAACAGGCTCTGCACTGTCACCAGCCAGCCCGACTTGGGGCTTGCTTTCATGATTTCATGAGACCATGACCTGAACCCAAATCAAGAGTCTGATGCTTAACCCACTGAGTCACTCAGATGGCCCTCTCTGCCAGGATGATGTAACTGCAAACTGACGGCTAGATGGGTAAACTGGGGTGGTCCCTGAGAAGCTCTTAGTTGGGGTTCCCCATCAGTATGTCTAAGGCTCATCCTTGAGTAGCTCATGCCTAGCTTCTTGCCTAATGTTTAGAGTCACAACACATGGGTTAAATACTGTCTTCAACAACTATTAGCTCTGTTAAATAACAATGTTTCAAATATTCTTAAATTAGTTTCTTTAACTCTGGTTACTTGGTTTAAACATAGGTATTGGGAATATTTAACTTTGTCACAAGTTTTGTTTTGTTTTTTATGAGGGTAAAATACAGGATAGTATCTGATACATTGCCAGTTGTTATAATTCCTATATTATAAATTATTATATGAATATTATATAAATAATTATTATTAACAATCTTTTGGGAGAGAAATTGAGCCAGAGCCCCCCCCCCCACAAAAAAAAACCTAAAGATCAGATGTAGGCTATAGTTATCAAAGTAATAGATCTATAGTAAGTGCTGAAGTTTCAACTGCGCCATGTCTTATATTCCAAGGTAAAAGATATGACTGGGAAAGATAGAATCTATGAGACTTGACATAGGAACTTGAAAACCTTGAATTCATAGAATCCCCAAGTCCTCTGAATATGTTGACATGGCTCACTCTTCCTTGTTAGAAGCAGGTAGTTATTATACAAACATAATGCGTAGGGAAATTATTTGTGTCTTTCTAAGGACCTATACTCACATCCCCTCTGTCCTGACAAATCAGCAACTAGGATTATCTAATAACATGATTCATTTAGGGGACAATGGGGTTTGCCAAGGGAGGAAAGCTGCTATTCACTCAAAAAGTTGTAGGGCCTAGCTAAGCATAAATGGATACATGGTTAATGGAAATGGTTGGCTGGTTGATACGAGTCTTGGAAGAAAAAATCAATAGCCGTTTGGGCACAGAAAGTCTTAGGAGGAAACCTATGGATTGGCATACAAGCGGGCATGCCATGTGAAGATATTTGTGTTGCACCTAAGGCCCATCAGAAAGCAGCTACCAAAGCAGAGGCACTAAGTAGAATGACTCATCCAGCTGATGTCAGCTATACTCTTCATCTTTGTATCCATTCATTGACCTTGCCCACCCCAGCTATAGATAAAAGTACTCATGGGTGCAATAGCCATAGTGCCATCAATGGAAATTATGTATAGGTCCCAGTCCCATGAGAACACATATGGACAAGCTGATATATCTACTGCTATTGTTCAGTGTTCAGCATGTCAGTAAAACAAAAATGAAAACTATGCCCAAACATGGCCTCATCCCTCAGAGACCAACCAGCTATTAAGTGGGCAAATTGGCCACATCAGAACCCTTCTAGCTGGAAATGGCAGAAGTTCATCTTGACTGAATAAACACATATTCCCAGTTAGCCTTTCCTTTTTTATTGATGTCAGGATCGTGGGCAGCACCACTCTCTGAATGCTAAGTGTTTGCCCCATCTAAATGGGATCAGCTATTTTCAGAAGTGCTCCTTTACAAATCTGATGCACACATATCTCTACTAGTTCGTTTCCCAGGGAACCTGTCCCAATACAACACATAGGCATGTAATATTAAAACTTTGAGAAACAAGGGTAAGCAGACATCTTAAAAATCCCCTCCACACACATTTACACAAAGACCTACTCACAGTAGCAATAAAAAGACTGACAGATGACTACCAACAGGAAAACTGGGAGGCAGAAGGAAAGAAATGACATCCTTAAAGGGCTGAAAGGAAAT
Source organism: Suricata suricatta (assembly GCF_006229205.1). Taxonomy (NCBI): domain Eukaryota; kingdom Metazoa; phylum Chordata; class Mammalia; order Carnivora; family Herpestidae; genus Suricata; species Suricata suricatta. Next base: position 100,735,975 of record NC_043704.1, on the reverse strand, counting down.
CTACCAATGTGTCATATCATACCCAGAGAAAATAATACTCAACCATTGAAGTGAAATAGTTATTTTCAGAGGAACATAAACTGAGGAATTCTTTTGCCAGAAATCTTCACTAAAAGAAAAATAATAAATAGAGTGCTCCAAGAAGAATAATGATCCCAGACAGAAATCTGGAAGTACAGGAAAGAAAGAAAAAACAACAAACAAAACACTAGAAAAAAAAATAGCAGGATAAAAATGGAATAAAAATGGATAATCCAAAAGAATGCAAAAAGGGTGAAAAAGGAAAATAGATAAATGCAAAATTAGCATTAACCTTATAATAAATGGTAATTTAATGATCCAACTGTTCTGGTTTCCTTTTTTAGTGTGTGTGAATATAGGGAGTCATTTAACTCCCCATTAGAGGAGCATCAAAGTTTTAATTACTGAGAATTCTGGAATAAAAATAAAAAAGGGAATAAATTTCATTGTCTCTATGTCACAATTTTTACAAAATGAGGCTACATATTACATGCCAGTTCCAAGTTTCAAAATAATTCATGGAGTAAAACATACTGACATAATAAATGGATTTAGAAAATGCTAAGTCAGGAATTTGATTTCTATAGCTGAAATAATCACATGACAAAGACAGAAGTCCGTGAAAAGAAAAATACTATAACTAAATAATTAAACAGTTATTAAACAAAAAGATCTACAATGAGGTAAGAGGCTTAAACCAGAGATAAATCAGTGTACTCAATCCGTCACTGAGAAAGTCTTGAAATGGGAAACAATGTCAGTTGGACTAGTGAATTACTTAATTTAGATTCTGATACTCAATGAGTCTATGTACACACTGTCAGCCAATAGCAGCTTCATCAATAAAACCTAGTATAGCAATGATTTCTATCACACGCTATTGAGAAAAAAAGATTCTTTAATAGCTCTTCTTAAAAATACCGCTTTCATGGGCACCTGAGTGGCTGTTGATTGAGTGTCCAACTCTTGATTTTGGTTCCGGTCATGATCTCAAGGCTTGTGAGTTCGAGTCTCGCATTGGGCTCTGTGCTGACAGTGTGGAGCCTGCTTGGGATTCTCTCTCTCTCCCTCTGCCCCTCTCCCTGGCTTGCTCTATCCCTCTCTCTAACATAAAAAAAATACTAATTGCAAAATAATTTCAAGGTAGACTCATATCAAAGCATCACTACTCCAGAAGACCGCATCAGTAGTCTGTCTTATTTCATCATGTCCACAATTAAAAAGAGAATGAAGCAAGATTAATAAAGGTAGTTAATACTATTACCTTTACTATATGGATCTTCACATATTTAAAGATGGCATTATGCAGAAAGAATAAATATTCTAAATTTAGAGGCTGGAAAAAACAATTCTCTCTTCATAAGAAAGCAAAGAGAGTAATAGTCTCCCAGGAAAGGACACACTTTATCAGAAGAATTCCCCAAACAAAATTCTGCTCTACATCCATAGGTAAAGATACCTTGTCTTAAGAAGTAAATCCACAAAAGTTCCTAAAAATAGATTCTACATCTTTTTCCACATTGGAATTAAAAGTACTCTGAGAAAACTCATAATAACTATAGTAGAGTTCACCAGTGCGCATTTCTTAAGGTAAAACTACATTTTGGGGTCTTCTTACATCAAAGTAACTATGTTACTAGTTTTCACCAGTGTAGTATGAATGGAAGTATCACTTCTAGGCTGGGGTGCTGAAAAGTGGGAATGTCTTCTCCAAATTTGTTGTGGGTTTTTTTTGTTGAGTACATTTCTGAGGGGAGAGCCACGAAAATGGAATGGAGGAAGGCTAGTCTCTGAGCTACTGCTTAAATTCCACTCATTCAGGAGAGCCACCTATTCAGAAATACCCCCTCAGGAGATTTGCATGAAGAAAAAATACATTACATTTTTATGTATTATGGCACTGAGTTTTTAGACCTATCTGTTATACCATCTAGTGTTACTTTTACCACTAAGAAATTAAATCAGTCCCTTTTTTCCCGAGTCCATCTCTTTACATAGAATGGATAAATTATTTAACTTCTTTCCAAAACATTTGGGGATTTGCCTCGTTACTTGAAAAGTACACCCAATTAAAATATAAAATTCTCTTGAGTGTTTAATGATGTGCAACCCAACATATGTATTTTGATAGATAAGTGGATATTATATGTCAGCTCTCAGTGAATTCACAGCCTTCCTAGAGGAGAGGAAAATATATAAGAATCTTCAAGAAAGGAAGAACAAAATGCCACCTGGCACAAAGGTTCAGTTAATAAAAATCAGGAGCAGATTTCTAAATGGTATCCCTTAGACATAAGGATGTTGGATCAAGGTATATGAAATTTTAAAAATGCTTATTTTAAATATTTACATGTATTTTTAAATCCATAAATTTGACAAAATATGAAGTAGAAAACTATAATATCTTTGCTGATTTGGAGTTCTGGCATTAGTTTTATGTGTCATAAATATCTATTGTTTATGTTAAATTAAGCTGAGTAATATTCATTTAGTGTCCTTATTTATTACAGTTATTTTTATCTCTGAAATTAAAATAATTTATATATCTATTTACGTTCCCCTAAAAGATAATAAAATGGTAAGTTATAATACAAACAAGTGATGAGAATTTACCAAAAAAGACAACAAAATTCAGTCACACATGAATACACAAATGATGCGTATATTTTAGTTTGCTTAATTGAATCTTACCAATGTAAAAGTTAATTTTCCTTGGTTTAATTCCATCTTAATTTTTTGCAAGAGAAATTAAAGCTATTTAAAGTGACTGATGAACTTGCTGAGAAGTGAAACTTACAGATAATTTACAAAATTAGTAGTCCAAATTTAGGAAAACAATACAGTTAGGTACTGATACAATGCAGTATACTCCCACACAAAGTCTGCTAAGCAATTATTTGCTTGCAATAAAAATCCTTAAATTTCAGTTAACTCATTATCTTTTACTGGTATTGCTAATGTAAAATCTAGTATTTGGAAATTTTTTCTCCTGATTTTCAAGCTTTGTTTTTAAAAATATTTTCAATTAAAATCCTGGATAATTTTGTACATCCTAAAAATTATTGAAATTTTTAAGTGTTCTTAGTTTCTAGAAAATATGTGTTGAAATAGAGATCTTTATTACTTAAATTTGAATGCACACTATAATTAAATCAAACACTTGGATTTAACAAAACTGGCTTAGGAAGAAGCCTCCTACGGCACACTGGTTTTAGGAATTAGTTGAAGGACACTTTTCCAAATGAGCCTTAGGATTTGGAAATATAATTACAATAATAGTTTAAGTTCTATAATTGCTTTCAATGACTATAGAAATCAGATATTACAATTGCATTGCAAACTTAATACAAAATTAGCTCCTTTAAGGATAATTTTATTTGAATTAATATTATGTTTTGGATTTGACTTGCTGAAATACCACTATTTGACAATTTTTTCATATTAAATTAGATATAACTTTTTCAGAAATTCTCAGTATTAAAAATTTTAGATGTCCTTTTGTTTTTTCTAAAAGTCTAAAATGAAAGCTACTTAACCAAAAGATATATTTATATTTAGAAACTGATACAAAAGCTAACATTTTAATTATATAATTGAATTTTAAAAAGCATAAGATGGCACTCTATTAGCTATTATTTTGTTGAATGGAAGGTTTCCATTTGTGTTTTTATTATTTATTTACTTTTGTTTCTGTGGGTGGGACATACTCAACAGTGGTGTACCAATAATAGAGAATAACAAGAAACATGGATTATTTCTAGAGTGGTTCAAAATAAATATGTTCCTATTAAATGCCATCATCCATGTTCTAAAATGTAAAGCATTTAAAATATGTTTAGGATTCTATTAAAACATATTTAAAAACAATTCAGGTTTAATATATATTTTCAATGTTTATGTTCTTTAATACATCTTATAGAAATGGAGGCTGTTTAAATGTGTGTAATAAAATTATATTACATAAATTTAGTGGATTATCCAATTTCTAGCAATTTAATAGTCATGTGAAAAGTCTGTTTTCCAAGATTCCTATCAGTCTGCTGATTTAGAATCGTATATTTCGGAATCTGGAAATTGCCATGGTATTTATTTGAGAAAGTTTTTGAGGGGAAACCTGGATAAACAGCAATGTATAGCATACAGGCAAAAGCAGGAAGTACAGAAACAGTTCACAACCATCTGGTCTGGCTGTTCAGCTACTTTTAACTTGTCTAATTATGGATATATAAACCTTTCTGAGCTTTTCTCATATCTGCCAAGTAAGAACTTAGAATTATATTATCTACAAGGTTGCTGTTATGGTTTCATTCTCTCATACATAAAAATTATTTATTCAGTATTGTTCTCTTTTGTAGCAGTCACTGTACTAGAGGATGTTGCAGTATATATTTTACTATTATTGTGTAATGAACTTGATGGTTTAAAACAACACAATCCATGTACTCAATTCTGTAGGTTAGGAATAGGCCAGCATAACTGGAATCTCTGCTGAGGTTTCCACAAAGCTGTGATCCAGCTGAATTTTGTCCATATTGTGGTTCTCATCTAGAGTTTGGGATTTATTTCCAAGCTCATTTATGTTGTTGGCAGAATTGTTTCTTGTAGCTCTAGGAATGAGGGTGTGTTTCCTTGCTGTCTGTCAGCCCAGGGATGTGCTCTACTCTCAGAGGCATCTAATCTTCCATCTTAGAAGCCAGCAATAGAAAATCTGCCTTATATCGAATCTATCTCTGTGATTCTAACACTTTGGCTCTTTCACCAGGAAGAGTTCAGAGCTACATCGAATCTATCTCTATGATTCTAAGACTTTGGCTCTTTCATCGGGAAGAGTTCAGAGCACTAGAAGAGCTCACCTGATTAAGTGAAGTTCACCAATGATCATCTTCCTATCTTCAGGTCAGCTGCTTTGAGACCTTTATCACATCCACAAAAACCATCATCGTAGCACCCATGTTACTGGTCAATTGAATAATTGGTAAAAAGTGCGTGTTTCCTGGCCAGATGGGAATTTGAGGACACAACTTAGAATTTTGTCTACCAAGTAGTGAATAATCTCTTCTTATGCAATATATGCAATCAAGTTTGAGGGAAAATACACAAATAATGACTTAAATGTGTACATGATAAATGTTAAATAAGAAAGTGTAGGTTGCTTTGAGTGTAGTTTACCAAAATCATCTTAATTAGACAAAGAAATTGAAGTATTATCCACCTGAACCCAAAACTTACCCAGTCTTTAGTTTCACTTGAAGGAATTTATTTCCCTAAATCTTTATTTAGTCAATATTTCTCCTGCAGATTTCAAATGGTGTTTGAATGTTGCACTGGCCATTATCCATTTACCCCTTCAAATCTATATCCTTTTTGCATACTTTGCCCACCCCTCAAATCTTCTCCCCCAGGAGGTGTAAATTTATGGGCTGTTTTAACTGAGTTCAATACCCTTTGGCTTCTGGTTGTATTTGACGGTGGCAGACACCAGCAAAACACCCTCTGCTAACCTGTAGATTGACACAGTTTCTGTCCAGGGGACTGTCCATACAAATACAGCCCTGTTTCTCTGGACAATAGTAACCGTGCTTCTGTTTCTTTCAATCTGGCATAGTAATAACTTTCTATTTCTGACCTTGAAGTTCTTTATCATTTTCTTTGATTTCCCCTTACTGTTATTGAGAAGTAATGATCTCTCCTCAATTATCTTACTTGAGTGTGGAATCTATTACTGGATACACTAATACAAATATCTTATTACTATCTGGTATTTTTTCTTGCCAAAATACATCCAATTTGTTGAGGGTTGCAATGTGCTATATAAGACATATGAGACCATGAAACATAGTTTTGTCCAATTGAACATAATTAGACAAGCATTTCTGGAAAAGCAGCTTAATTTCCTATTGCAGATGATGACCATTCCTTATTCTTCCTTCCTGCTTCTTCTATTTTGTTGGGAGGAGGAGACATGTAACCACAAAACCACAAGAATGGGGGGAGAGACCCAGCCCCTGGGGTGAAAGAATAAAAAGATGGAAACAGCCTGAATTCTTAGGGACAACTTTGAGCCACCATACCAACCCTGAGCTTTATGATACAAATAAATTCCTCTGTCAGCAGTATATTTTTGTTTCCAGCTGGCAGATGAATGTAATTTTGACTAATATATCCACTAATATATCCGCCTACCCTGTTTTGCTCATGCTTCTTTCCATACAACAATGTCATCAGCAGTTTAAGTGAGGAAATATGTATCCGTGGAACATTTGCTATATTACTTCATCTGACCATGATCAGAGCTGAGCCAGATAAAATAGGCTTGCAATTCCCAAGAGGTGCTTGAACTTGCAAGGTCAGGGTCTCCTTTACCACACACAGTCCTCTAATTTTGTATTTTCAGTAGAAACCCATAAAGATTCCTATCCAGACTTTCTCATAATACTTTGATAGAGTTTCATGTTCCTTAGCCCATAGATTCTAATTACTTTATAGAATAAGAATAATGTAAAATCATGAGTGGGGTGGCAAGTTCAGTGCACTTTTACAAGATTGGTGTGCAATTCAGTATCCATAGGCATCTGAATACTATTTTACTAAACTACGTGTTGTTGGCTCACCTCATACCTCACACTTCTGGTGACAAGAAAGCAAACCACTGCATTCCTCTGTTTTAATTCCTCTTCCATATATATCAACTTGATGATATGTTTATTTTGCTCTTGATCTGAGTTTTTAACTCATTATATTTTTACCAAATAATTCTGTGGATCTTTGTTTGTTTGTTTTCTGTTACATGGTTAATATACTCTCTGATTCTCCTCTGATAAGTGCTGGTCTTTTCGCATTTTATCTAATAGCCGATCTTCTTAATGACATTAGAAAATTGGATGAACAGAAACAGCCGTTTTTTAATTTCAGGAATCTCTGACTTCTTTACCCACAACTGAAGCCATCTGAGTATTCAGAGATTTTGATCAGACATCTGCCTTTCTACAGGTCTTAATTTAGCTCATACAGGCTTGGACTAATTAGTCCTGAGAAAGTTTTTCAGCATGTATGGGAAGAAATGGATCTGAGAGATAGCAAGGAAGAAAAATGATCAAATGATAGTAAATTATATTTTATTAACATATGGCAGAAGGAGTCTCATCATACTTAATGTCTGATAATTAGTGGCATTTGGTAGAGAAGAAGCAGATTTGGTGAAGCAAAGATATTTTGAAATTAGAAGACTAGATCATAAGGCAGCATGGTATTTTTTTTAATGGGAGAGTCTTTCTCATAACATTGATAGGATTCTGATTTCTGGGGCTGAGCTTTGCTACAGACCATTAAGTTTTGACTGTGAGCTACTGAGATAAGACAGCAGCAGGATAAAAAAGCAAACAAAATTTAATGTGAGAAATTGAAATGGTCAGCTTGTTGAACTTGGCTACATTTTACTAATATGAAGAAAAAGAAAATCTGTTGCTGAAATGATAAGGAAATGCTAGAAAGTGTTTTTATATATTCATTTTCTGTCTCATTATGGTACACAATTAAGGCTGAAATTGCATTATCAGTATTACTGTTGCTGCAGTGGTATTTCATAGATACTATTTTGCCATAGTATTGAGACAGAGTGATAAAAGGAAGCAATACACATTTTATGCGTTTGCGTAATAAAGACTTTTCATGCTTCTCTTCAAACTTCGAGATTATTCTTACTAACAAAATTAAATAAAATGATTTGGGGAATTCTCAGTTACTGCTACTAGGCTTTTTCTGGCTTATATGTACTTTTGAAAGGTTTATGTAAGTACAATACATTACACAGCTTGGATTAACTTCCTTTTATCTCCAAAGGCAAGAAAGCACCATTTGTCATATTCTTGAATCATTTTCAGAGAAGTGTGTTACTAACATCAAATTTGCCCATATTTCATAAGTGGCAGCATGCATTTTTATATTTAGGTGCCCAAAATGAGGGAGAAATGGAGACATGGGTAAACTGGAAGTGATGCCATGGTGGCTTGAAGGGAGTCAGACAGGACTTGGTGATGAGACTATAATGTGAGTCCTGAGACATAAACAATAACCTCTTATCTACATGAAGCCTGGAGCTGAGACTGAGCTGCCTAAATCTGCCACACCACCCTCCCTAATGGATGCCAAGCCGTGGGCAAATGTTTAAATACAACACATAGCTGTAGCAACAATGAGGGTGGTAGTATGCTTTCTTTCTGTGTATATACTTGGTCCAAAACATGACCAAAATAAACAAGGCCCACAGATAGGTGTCTAATGGATTTGATCCCTTTTGATCCTATCTCTCCCTTTACCCAAATGAAAAAGTGGCCTTGAGGTATCGGATTTGTATTGATTGTGTTTGTGGTGGTCACTTCAGTGACTTCCACAGAATAGGTATTAGTAAATATTTGTTGAATGATTAAGGTTTTCTTTCCATTTTCTTCTTTATATAGGCAAGTTATCTACAAAAAGACAAATATCTAAACATACTTTAAAAAGATGTTCAGGAATGACATCATGCCATGTGAACACATTACAGATGCCACAAATTTCTTACCAAATTTGATTATATTTATTTTTTTAATTTTTTAATGTTTTTATTTATTTTTGATACAGAGAGAGACAGAGCATGAGAGGAGGAGGGGCAGAGAGAGAAGGAGACACAGAACCGGAAGCAGGCTCCAGGCTCTGAGCTGGCTGTCAGCACAGAGCCTGATGCGGGGCTCAAACCCACGAACGTGAGATCTGACCTGAGCCTGAGTCGGAGGCCTAACCGACTGAGCCACCCAGGCGCCCCAAATTTGATTATATTTAAAATCTTTGTCAAAAAGAGGAAGAAGTATATTTCATATATAAAAGTTAAGTTACATATAAACTTACTCTAAAAGATAAGATGTAAAAGCTTTCATTTCAAAATTACAGGCTTTATTGAAAAAACTCCATATTTCCATTAATATTTTTTAAGAAAAATTATTTTATTCTTGAAAAAAACTTCTAGTTACTGTTCTTTCTAGCTATAGTTATTTTTCAGTATTTGTGATTTAAAATAGTCATTTTAACATTTTTAAAAAGTATCCTCTATATTTTCTAATTCATTCTTGATCCATATCTCTTTGCTAATAACAGAAATACTAATAATAACACACAGTGTGTTTAACATGTCAATCTGCTTTAAATATTAACTTTGAAAATATGCTATTAGATATTTTTCTCTCATTTGATTATCTCTATTTTTAAAACAATTTGTAAATAATGTTTAAAACTCTATGAAAAAACATAAATAAAATAATTTTAACCACAGTATTATCTTCAAAAACTTAATTCAATTTAGAAATAATGCATAGAGAAAACATAGACTCTGAGAAGAAAATTTGATTGTCTTAAATCACTTTATTTTCAATATGCTCATTTAGACATGTATACCTTTTAATTTGACAGTATTCCTATTACAAAAGTTCACAAACCCAGAGCATTTATCTGAATGTTATTTTTGTTCCTGCTAAAAATCCAGAAATAACACAGCTGGAAGAATTACTGTCTGAGTGGAGCATAAATAGACACTGCTAATTCAAATGATAATACTATGATTTAAATGCCCTTTAACACTTACCTAAGGGTAATTACCGTTAGGTCTGACGTATACTTACCTATTCTCAGTATATCACTTCAAAGATGTTAATTTTACCTATTAAACAATCCTAATTATGTCTAAGAGTACAATATCCTTCATCTGTGCCTGAGATTCCTACAACCATCAATTTTAGTATGAATTAGTTACTTGCACACCAATTATGTCCATGGTTTTTCATATTGATTTTCCATAATTGCAACACCCTGGCTCACAGCCATTAAAGTCAAAATTCCTTCTGTTATGATATAGAGCTACTGCCTTCTTATTTATTTGAATCAGATAATACTTTTCCCAACTAAAATCAGAATTGAAAATATTAAAAATAAAATCCACGTTAATTCAGAATTGTTTTCAAAAATGAAATGTTACTGTTCTCCTCTCACACTCTCCCCATTCTCTCTCCTCTCTCTCTCATGTTTTCCTCATCATTTTACATATGATAATAGTAGCATGTGGAAACAGCTACTATTTTGTTTGTTATGAAATAAATTTCATGGCCTATGCAGTGAATCTGATCATAAAGAGTATACTGGAAATTTAAGAAGTAGGCATGTTAGTTAATATGATATTTCAACACAAGTTATAAAACTTACCATAATATATTGTGACGGAAGGGTCAACCTTTCGAATGGACTGTATTAGTCATATATAAATATTACTTTGGCAAATAAGATAATATAAAATGGTTATTAGTAAAAGTTTTTCCTGAGGGGATGGAACTTTAATTCTCTCTGTTTCAATCTATTGTAGTTATAAGCTGAGGGTATATCCAGTTCTTAGCAACTGTTCATTCTTTTCTGACAGTAATAGGACTTTGGGAATGTCATTTAACGTATCACAGTCCTTTCTTCCTACATTTACATATAAAGGTAAATGCTATGGTTTATTTTATCATTAAATATTTGATTAGAAGAGCAATCAAGGGGTGCTGGGGTGGCTGGGTTGGGCATCAGACTGTTAATTTTGACTCAGGTAATGATCTCATGGTTTGTGAGTTCGAGACCTGGTGCCTGCTTGGGATTCATTCTCTCTGTCTCTCCCTCTCCCTCTCCCTCTCCCTTCCTCCCTCCTCATAATAAATAAACTTTTTTTGAAAGAAAAATCAAGCTAAGAGAAATGACACTACTTGTAGAAAATAGTTTCATTAAAGGATACCAAGTATAAAAAAATAATACTAAATAACAGAGAAAAGATATGTAAAAAAATAACAGAAAATATATAAGTAATATATTTTAGAAAAATGTGACTTATCACTCTTGGACTTCCTACTTCTATATTATTTTCCATTGTTTGAAGGATTTTTCTCTATATTTTCTTATTTTTTGCATTTATTAATTTTAATTTCTCTAGGAAAATTTGTCTATTTTGCATATGTATTGCCAAAGTCTGTATGTCTTAGAATTCAGTGGTAAAAAGAAAATGAAACCAGGTGTAAAAATAAATTAATTTAAACATGCTGATTATCCTTTCAAATATTATATGGCATGAGGATCCACAAAATATATAAAAGATACTAAATTACTATAGCAGACATGATAAGGAAAATCACATTAGAGTTAGATAAGAAAGGTTATTTTCTGTAGCAAAGTTCTGAAAATATATCCTTCATCTATAACTTAAATGATATATAAGCTTCAAACTTTGTGTTATTTCATATCTTCAAAGTTCACATTGATTTTCCCAGTTTTAATTATTCCAGAAAGAACACAGATGAGATTGCTATTCACTCATAAAGTATGCAGGTGTCTTATTTTGAAGTCTCCTTTGGGACTGTCATTGAACATCATTATCAAAACCCTGTAATAATACTTTGTAGTATTATATGTCACTTATCATGCTGAGGGGTTGGAATAGATCTAGAGCTATAAAGAGGAAAAATCCATCTTTGTATTATTTCCTGAGCCTCAAAAGTGGGATTTCCTTGTTTCTTTTGCCTGGCTTATTTTTTAAGTGCATGGTAATCTTCTATTTAGACTCTTTCTTTCATCTTCTGACTATCTGGTCACTAGTTATTGCCCAAAGGATAAACCAAGTATTGTCCATGAAGTTAAAGTTTATCTTCTATTTTTATTTTATAAATATGTTGCTTTTAAGTCAATACATATATTAGGAGAGTAAAGAAGATGTAATAAACAATGTTATTTTTAGTCATTAGGTAGAATATTTTTCTTTTTCTATTTTTATTATACGTTGTTTTATATAGTAATGTTCTCACCAAAGAAGCATATCATGCCAGTTTCATATATTTTAGAGAAATCATTTTAACTCTAATATTTAGTAATTATTAATAGCTATGGTATGCTAAATATTTTTCCTCAGACTTTCAGAATTGAATCCTTAATATATTTTTCAACATATTAATAATAATTCTAATATAAATTATAATATCACTATATTTATATTTCTACCCACACAGAAACAGGTAGTTTGCATTTTCAGTGATTTGCAAAATGTGATCTTTCAAATTTTGGAGAACAAAGTAAAAATTGTATGTATGGAGCTTTTATGTTGAAATAAATTATGCTATGAATTCCTATATAATGTAAACTTCATTTTTTTAATAAATCTGTAATTAATTACTGATGTTCAAACTGTAGTTTCATCAAGAACTCATTCTTTTTCTCAAATCCAATTTAAATATTCTTATTTTAAAGTTTATAAAGTTTATTATTTTTGAGAGTGAGAAAGAGAAATGGGGAGGGGCAGAGAGAAAAAGAATCCTAGGCAGGCTACACAGTTCAGCACAGAGCCCAGCTCCAGAGATCATGACCTCAGCTGAAATCAAGAGT
>NC_043704.1:100702088-100723431 GCF_006229205.1 Suricata suricatta | reverse complement strand
CTCTGTAGTAGTGCTACCCCAGAACCAGGACTGCCTGGTGCAAGATCTTCTGCGTTCCTTCATGAATCCCAGCTGAGCCCTAGGAGGTGCAGAAGAATGTGGAACAGGAAAAGCCAGCTTCCTGCACTGCTCTGTGAGGGCTGCCTGAACAGTGTGGTTTGAGACATCTGGTCTGGGAAGGACCCAGGTGTCACCATTTTTCTGCCCAACACCAACATGGTAGGACTTCATGGAACAGTTCAGTGACCCCAAGTAAAGGCAGAACCTGCTTACACTAAAACTTACCCACCAGTGCCTGGTAACTTCTTATCTACCAGAGTGGGGACTGACAGTGACCCAACCAGATGGCTTCTCCTCCAGGCCAGCACAGCCACTGGTCCCTGGCACCAACAGACAACTGTCCAATGATTTTGTATGTTAGTCTCTGTTCTTTTCTTCCTCTTTTCTTTCTACCCTTTTCTCTCTCTCTCTCTCTCTCTCTCCTCTCTCTTCTCTCTTTCTCTCTCTCTTTCTCTCTGTTTCTCTCTCTCTGTTTCTCTCGCTCTCGTGTTTTCCTTTGGAATCAGTCTTGGTTTCTGATTTTATTTTTAGTCAGTTCTGCATTTTCTCTTTCACTGGTTTGTTTGATTAATAAGGCAATTTTATTCTAGTCTTTTTACACCTTTTCTGTATCTCCTTCTTTATTTTCCTTTCTCTCTCTCTGGATTAAGACTTAGAGTTTCTTTGATTCTCTGCTTGGTCTCTTTTTTTTTTCCTGCCCCCTTTCATTTTTCTCTTTGCTATGAGATCAGGTCCCCTGCCCTTTTCTTTTTTCAAGAGTTACTTCAATGAACACATCAAGGCACATCTGGTTGGAGGTCCAAATAGTCTACCACTACAAGCAAGGAGGAGCTTTGTAGAGGACTGACCAGTGGGATAGAACAGCCAAATATGCAACAACAGAGTTCACTCAACACACTCCAAAAATTCTTCCTGAAGTGCCAGGCCCTGCACAGTGTATGACCCCTTTTTAATATAGTAGTACTCGCAGGTACAGGACACATAATAAGCTATTAAAACATGCAAAACACAGAAAATTAGCCAAAATGATGAAACAGAAGAATTCTCCTCAAAAGAATTTCCAGGGAGAAATGACAGCCAGATCATTACTCAAAACAGATATGAACAATATATCTGATAAAGAATTTAGAATAACAGTCATAAGACTAATAATTGGGCTTAAACAAAATATGGAAGATAGAGAATATATTGTTGCTGAGATCAAAGACCTAATAAATATTCACCATGAATTAAGAAATGCTATAAATGAGATGTAAATAAACGATGCAGTGACAGCAAGGATGGAGAGGCAGAGGAGAGAATCGATGAAATAGAAGATAAAATGATAGAAAATGATGAAGCTAAAAAAAAAAAAAAAAGGAAAGGAAATTACTAGACCAAGTAGGGAGTATTAGAGACCTATGTGATTCAGTACAACAAAACAATATCTGCATCATAAGAATTCCAGAAGAAGAAAAGAGGAAGTGGCAGAAGGTTTATTTGAACAAACTATGGCTCAGAACATCCCTAGTCTGGGGAGGGAAACAGGCATCCAGCTGTCTTTTGATATCCAAGCCCAAGAGGCACAGAGAACTTGCTTCAAAATAAACAAAACAGGACAACACCATGACATATCATTGTGAAACTGGCAAAATACAAAGATGAAGAGAGAATTCTGAAGATAGCTAGGGACAAATTGGACTTAACCTACAAGGGTAGACACACGTAAGTGTAATAGCAGACCTGTCCACTGAAACTTGGCAGGCCAGAAGGGAGTGGCAGAAAATATTCAATGTGCTGAATAGGAAAAATATCTGAATAGGAAAAATATGCAGCCAAGAATCCTTTATCCATCAAGGCTGTCATTCAGTATAGAATGACAGACCAACAAAACCTGAATGTGTAATGACCATTAAAGCAACTCTGCAGAATATCCTAAGGGGGATTCTCTGAGTGGAAAACAGCAAAGACTACAAAGGACCAGCGACATCACCACAAGCACAAAACCTTGTTTAAAAACAAGATCTTTCGATATAGAGTCTACAAGAGAGTCATTTTAGACCTGAGGACACCTTCAGATTGAAAGTGAGGGAATGGAGAACCATCTATCATCAAAAGAGATATCAAAAGAGAGCTGGAGTAGCTGCACTTATATCAGACAAGCTAGATACTAAAGTCTGTAACAAGAGATGAAGAGGGCATTATATCATAATTAAAGGCTCTATCAATCAAGAAGAGCTAATGATTGTAAATGTGTATGCCTACAACATGAAGGCACCCAAATACACAAATCATTTAATCACAAACATATATAGATGATAATATTGTGACTGTAGGGGACTTTAATGCTCCACTTACAGCAATAGACAGATTATGTAGGCAAAAAAAAAAAAAAAGGAAACAACAGCTCTGGATGACAAATCAGAGCAGATGGGCATAACAGATATATTCAGAACTCTTCATCCAAAATCAGCAGAACACACATTCTCTTTCTCAGGTGCACAAGGACTATTCTCCAAAATAGATCACATTTTGGGTCACAAAAAAGCCCTCAAAAATATAAAAGGATTGACATCATAGCATGCATATTTTTGGGTTACAACATTATGAAACCTGAAATGAACCACAAGAAAAAATATGGAAATCCCCCAAAACATAAAAATTAAAGAATATTTTACTAAAGAATGAATGGGTCAACCAGGAAATTAAAGAATAAACTTAAAAATATATAGAAGCAAATGAAAATGAAAACAGTCTGAACCCCTTGGGATGCAACAAAAGCAGTCCTAAGAGGAAAATACATTGCAATTCAGGACTATCTAAAAAAGTCCCAATTATAAAACCTAACCACAACTAAAGGACCTAAAAAGGCAGCAGGAAAAAAAAAAAACAAATCCAGAAGAAGAGAAATAATAAATATTAGAACAGAAATAAAGAATATAGAATCCAAAAACAGATCAATAATGTAAGAGCTAATTTTTGAAAGAATAAACAAAATTGATAAGCCCCTAGCCAGGCTTCTCAAAAAGGAAAGAGAATCTAAATAAATAAAATCATGAATGAAGGAGGAGAGATCACAACCGACACCACAAATACAAACAATTATTCGAGAATACTATGAAAAATTATATACCAAACCTGGACAATCTGGAAAGAATGGACAAATTCCCAAATGCTCACACACTACCAAAACTCAAATGGAAAGAATTAGAAAATTTGAACAGCGCCATAACCAGCAAAGAAAATGAATTAGTTATCAAAAATCTCCCAACAGATAAGGGTCTTGGGCCAGAGGGCTTCTCAAGGGAATTCTAGCAAACATTTCAAACAGAGTTAATACTTACTCTTCTCAGGATTCAAAGGATAGAAACAGAGGGAAAGCTTCCAGACACATTAAATTAAGCCACCATTACCTTGATTCCCAAATACAAAGGCTGGACTAAAAAGAATTACAGGCCAATATCCCTGACGAACATGATGCAGAAGTTCTCAACAAGATACTAGCAAATTGAATGTATCAATATACTAAAAGAATTATTCACCATGATCAAGTTGGATTCATTCATGGGCTGCAGAGCTGGTTCAGTATTTGCAAATTGGTCAACAGGATCATCATATCAATATAAGAAAGGATAAAAACCATATGATTCTGTTAATAGATGCAGAAAAAGCATTTGACAAATAACAACATCCTTTCTTAATAAAAACCCTCAAGAAAGTTTGGATAGAAGGAATGTACCTAAACATCATAAAAGCCATTTATGAAAAGCCCACAGCCAATATCATCCTCAGTGAGGAAAAAGTGAGAGCTTTTCCCCGAGATGAGGAACACAGCAGGGATGTCCAGCTCTCACTATTGTTGTTTAACATAGTGCTGGAAGTCCTACCTCATCAATCAAACAAGAAAATGAAATAAAAGACATCCAGCCAAATTGTCAGAGAAGAAGTCAAACTTTGACTTTTCACTGATGACATGATACTCTACATGGAAAACCTGAAAGACTCCACTAAGAAAAAAAAACCTGCTAGAGCTATTACGTGAATTCAGCCAAGTGGAAGGATATAAAGTCAATGTACAGAAATTACTTGCATGTCTGTACACATATAATGAATCAAAAAATCTCATTTACAATTACACCAAGAACTATAAAATACCTAGGAATAGGCCCAATCAAATATGTAAAATCTATATGCTGAAACTATAGAAAACTCATGAAAAAAATTGAAAGAGACACAAAGAAATGGAAAAAACATCCCATATTCATTGATTAGAACAAATATTGTTAAAATGTCAATACTCCCCAAAGCAATCTACCCATTCAATGTATTTCCAATTAGAATAGCACTAGCATTCTTCACAGAGCTAGAACAAAAAATACTAAAATTTGTATAGAACCACAAAAGATCCCGAATAGCCAACATTATGTTTGAAAAGAAAACCAAATCTGGAGGCATCTCAATCCCGGACTTTACCCAGTATTACAAAGCCGTGGTCATCAAGACAGTATGGTTTTGGCACAAAAATGACACACAGGTCAATGGAATTGAAAAAGAACCCAGAAATGGACCCACAAATACATGGCCAACTAATCTTTGAAAATGCGGGAAAGAGTATCCAAAGGAAAAAAATGATAGTCTTTATAGCAAATAGTGCTGGAAGAACTGGACAACAACATGCAAAAGAATGAAACTAGACCACTTTCCTACACCGTACACAAAAATAAATTAAAAATGGATGAAAGACATAAATGTGAGACAGGAAACCATCAAACCCTAGAGCAGAAAACAGGCAACAACCTCTTCGACCTCGGCCACAGCGACTTCTTATCTAACCTGTCTCTGAAGGCAAGGGAAATAAAAGCAAAAATGAACAATCGGGACCTCATCAAGATAAAAAAAAAAAAACTTCTTCACAGTGAAGGAAACAATTAGCAAAACTAAAATGGAACCAATGGAATGCGAGAAGAATTTGCAAATGACATATTGGATAAAGGGTTAGTATCAAAAATCTATTTTAAAAAATCTTATCAAGCTCAACATCTGAAAAACAAATAATCCAGTGAAGAAATAGGCAGAGGACATGAATAGACACTTTTCCAGAGAAGACATCCAGATGGCCGACAGACACATGAAAAGATGTTCCACATCACACATCATCAAATACAAATCAAGACCACATTGAGCTATTACCTCACACCTGTCAGAATGGCTAAAATTAACAACTCAGGAAATAACAGATGTTGGTGAGGGTGGTGGAGAAAGGGGAACCCTCTTGCAATGTTGGTGGGAATGCGTACTGGCGCAACCACCCTGGAAAGAGGTTTTTTGAAAAAGTAAAAAGAATTACCCTATGACCCAGCAATAGCACTACTAGGAATTAATACAAAGGTTACAGGAGTTATGATTCAAAGACACATGCCCCCCAATGTTTATAGCAGGACTATCAACAATAGCCAAATTATGAGAAGAGCCCAAATATCCATCAATTGACGAATGGATAAAGAAGATGTGGTGTATAAATATACAATGGAACACTACTTGGCAATGGAAAAGAATGAAATATTGCCTTCTGCAATAATGTGGAAGGAACTGGAGGGTGTTATGCTAAGTGAAATAAGTTAGTGAGAGAAAGACAGATGTATGATTTCACTCATACGTGGAATTTGAAAAATTTAAGAGATGACAGAAAGGGGAAGGTAAAGAAAAATAAGAGACAAATAGGCAAACCATAAGAGACTCTTAAATACAGAGAACAAGCTGAGGTGCAATGGGGGTGAGGGAAATGGGTCATGGGCATTGAGGAGGTCACTTGTTGAGATGAGCACTAGATGTTATCTGTAAGTGATGAATCATGGGAATCTACTCCTGAAGCCAAAACTACACTGTATGTTAGCTAATTTGATAATAGTAAAAAAGAAGTAAAAAAAAAAAAAAAAGGAAACTGAGCATGAACAACAATATATTTATCCCCCTGACTAAATCCTGTATAGGAAAAGTAAGCAAACAAAATCCTTTGTAGGATATTATTGTGAAATATAATGAATTTAAATGTACAATTCAAGTTAAAGTGTGTGTGAATGTTAAATTTTCTAAACATGTTAACTATAGCACTGTTGTTTAAGCATGTTATTTAAACATGATATCTATAGCACTGAAATACTTGGTTCTTAAGAATTACACTAAATAGGAGTTGCTGCTTGGCTCGGTCGGTTAAGTGACTGACTTCAGGTCAAGTCATGATCTTAACAGTTTGTGGGTTCAAGCCCCATGTCTGGTTCTGTCCTGACAGCTTAGACCCTGGAGCCTGCTTCAGATTCTACATCTTCCTCTGTCTCTGTCCCTCTCCCACTCCCCTACTCTCTTTCTTTCTAAAAAATAAATAAATGTTAATTTCTTAAATTTAAAGAGAAAGGAATACACTACATAAAATTATTAAGGAGTAAAGGATTAGTTCATAACTTGTTGAACCTGGACAAAGAGTACATGGAATTATTTAGTGTATTTTTCCAACTTCTCTCGAAGTTCAAAAATTTTAATTGAAGTTTAATTAACATACAATTTTATATTTCTGGTGCACAACATATTAATTTTACTATTCTATACATTATTACTCAATGCTCACCATGATGTGTAGGTACCATCTGTCTACATTCATTAATATTATCAACTTTATTCCCTATTCTGTGGCTTTTATTTTAATAACTTATTTATTTTATAATTTGAAGTTTATACCTCCTCATTATCTTTCTGACTCTGACTTAATACCATCTGTGTCCATTCATATTGCAATGGCAAGATCTCATTCTTTTTAACAGCTGCATAGTATTCCATTGGGTGCCTCTGTGTGTGTGTGTACATATATGTATATATTTATCCCACAAACTATTATTTATTCTCTTATTTATAAATGGACATTGGATTGCTTCTATATTTTGGCTATTGTAAATAATGCTGGCATAAACAGGGATGTGTATATTCTTTTGAATTAGTGTTTTTGTTTTCTTTGAGTTTTCTTTATAATGTAATTACTGGGTCACATGTTATTTCTTTTTTTTTTCTTTTTGAGGAAAATCCATATGGATTTTCACAGTGGTTGTGCCATTATAAATTCCCACTAATAGCACATGAAGTTTACATTTTTCCCACCATCCTCAACAACACTTGTTATTTCTTAATTTCTTGATTCTAACCATTCTGACAGATGTACGGTAAAATCTCATTTTGGTTTTGACTGCATATTCCTGATGATTAGTAATATTCAGTATACTTTCATGTACCTGTTGACCATCTGTATGTATTTGGAAAAATGTCTATTCAGGTTCTCTGCCCATTTTTATTTGGATTACTTAATTTTTGTTGTTGAGTTGCAGAAATTCTTTGTATATTTTTGATACTAACCCCTATTCAATATATCATTGGCAAATATTTACTTCCATTCAGTAGGCTGTCTTTTTATTTTGTTGATGGTTTCCTTTTCTGTGCTAAAGTTTTTATGTGTAGTCTCAATGGTTTATTTTTGCTTTTGTCCCCCTTGCCTGAAGAGACATATTTAGAAAAATGTTGGTAAGGCCAATGTCGACAAGATTACTGCCTATGTTTTCTTCTATGAGTTTTATGGTTTCAGATCTCACATTTAAGTCTTCAATCCATTTTCAGTTTATTTTTGTGTATACTGTGAGAAACCGGTCCAGTTTCTTTTACCTGTTCAGTTTTCTCAGCATTATTTATTGAGATTTTTCTACTTTATATATTCTTACCTCCTTTGTTGAAGATTAGTTGACCATATATGTGTGGGTTTATTTTGGGGCACTATGATCTTTCCATTATTCTATGTCTATTCTTATGCCAATACTATGCTGTTTTGATTGCTACAGTTTTGTGGTATATCATGAAATCTGGGATTGTGATACAGCTTTGTTATTTCTCAAAATTATTTTGGCTATTGGGGGTCTTTTGTGGTTCCATAGAAAGTTTAGTTTTTGTTCTACTTCTGGGAAAATGCTCGCATTTTGATAATGTGCTAAATCTATAGATTCTTTGAGCAGTATGGACATTTTAACAATGTTAATTCTTCCAATCCTGAATATGGAGTATATTTCCATTCATTTATGTCATCGTCAATTTCAGGGTACACAGGGACTGAAATCAGTCCTTGGTTAGGTTTATTCCTAGGTATTTTATTCTTATTGGTGCAAATGTAAATAGGATTGTTTCCTTAATATCTCCTCCTGCTACATTGTTATTGGTGGATAGAAATGCCACATACTTCTGTATTTGAATTTTTTATCCTACAACTGTACTGAATTTTATTCATTGGTTCTAATGTATTTTGGTGGAGCCTTTAGGGTTTTCTGTACATAGTATCATGTCATCTGCAAATAGTGACAGTTTTACTCTTTTCTTACCAGTATGAATAAATTTATTTCTTTTTCTTTTCCAAATACTATGGTTAGAACTTCCAGTAATAAGTTGAATGAAAGTGGTAAGAGTAGACATCCTTGAAATTAGAAGAAAATATTTCATATTTTCACCATTGAGTATAATGTTAGCCGGGGGATTTCATGTATGACCTTTATTATGTTGAGGTCTGTTCCCTCTAAACCCACTTTGTTAAGTCTTTTTTTTTTTAATCAGGACTAGATGTTGTATTTTGTCAAATGCTTTTTCTGCATCTAACAAAATGATTATATGGGTTTTTTTTATCCTTTCTCCTTTGTTAATGTGACATATCATATTGATTATTTTTCAGATATTGAAGACCCTTGCATTCCTGGAATGAATCCACTTGATAATGGTGAGTGATTTTTTTTAATGTATTCTCGAATTCAGTGTGCTGATACTTTGAAGATTTTTATCACCATGTTCATTGGAAACATTGGCCTGTGGTTTTCTTCTGTGGTATCTTTGTTTTATGTTGGTATCAAGGTAATGCTAGACTTGCAACATGAATTTTGAAGTTTTCTCTCCTTTTCTATTATTTGGAATAGTTGGAGAAAAATAAGTATTAACTTTTTTTAAGTATTTGGTAGAATTCATCTGTGAATTCATCTGGTCCTGGACTTTTGTTTGTTGTAAGTTATTTTATTACTGATTTAGTTTCATTACTAGTACTTGATTTGTTCAAATTTTCTATTTCTGATTTAGTTTTGGGAGGTTATATGTTTTCGGAAATGTGTTCATTTCTCCTAGGTTATCTAATATGTTGGCATATAATTTTTCATAATATTCATTTATAATCTTTTATATATAATCCTATATATATATAATACACAGTATTGATATTTCTCCTCATTTATTTCTGAGTTTTTTATTTGAATCCTCTCATTTTCATAATGAGTCATTCTAAATATTAATTTTCTTGCTCCTTAAAAAGCACCCACTTCTGGTTTCACCTATCATTTCTATGTTTTGTCTCTATTTCATGAATTTCTGCTTTAATTTTATCTCTGTCCTTCTGCTAGCTTTGGGCTTTGCTCTTTTTCTCCTTTAGGTATTTATTTGAGATTTTTCTGTTTCTTACAGTAGTTCTTTAGTGCTATAAATTTCCCTTATTTAGAATTGCTTTTGCTGAATCCCAAGCATTTTGGAACATTGTGTTTTTATTTTCATTTGTCCCCGTGTATTTTTGTATTTCCTCTTTGATTTCTTGGTTGCCCGATTCATAGTTTAGTACCATGTTGTTTTGCCTTCATGTAGTTCCATTCCTTCTAGTTTTTTTCTTGTAATTGATGTCTAATATTATATGATTGTGGTACACCTAGAGTTTGTTTTGTGCCCTAACATGTAATCTATGTTCCATGTGCCTTTGAAAAGAATGTGTATTCTTTTATTTTTAGATGGAATCTTTGGTATGTATCTGTTAGACTTATTTGGTCAGTATATTGTTCAAAGTCCCTGTTTTCTTGTTGATTTTTCTCTCTGAATGATCCATCTGTTGATGTAAGAGGGTTATTAAATTCCCCTGCTATTATTATATTTTTTCCTTGTTATTATTATTTGCTTTATACATTTCGATGCTCTTATGTTGGAGCATAGATATTTACCGTTGGTTTATCAGCTTGTTGTATTGATCCCTTTAACATGCATGTGTCCTTTCTGTCTCTTGCTACAGTCTTTGTTTTTAAGTCTGTTTTGTATGATATAAGTATTGCTATCCTAGAATTTTTCCTTTTTTTTTTTTTTACATAGAATATGTTTTTCCAGCCCATAACTTTCAATCTGTATGTATCTTTAGGTCTGAAGTGAGGCTTATAGGCAGATATAGATGAGTCTTTCTTTAATCCATTCATTAATCATATGTGTTTTGATTAGAGCATTTATTCCATTTATATTTAAAGTAATTATTAACAGTTATGTGCTCATTGCCATTTTGTTTATTGTTTAATGGTTGCTTCTGTAATTCCTCTATGTTTCTTCCTTCTTCTCTTGCTCTCTTCCATTCTCATTGGATAGCTGTCCTTGCTGTGAAGGTAGATTATTTTCTTTTTTCCCCTGTGTGTGTATCTATTATGGGTTTTTGATTTGTGGTTATCTTTAGGTTTATATACAACATCTTATGTGTATAGCAGTCTATATTAAATTGACGGTCCCTTAATTTTGAATACATTCTAAAAGCACTAGTGTTTTACCCCTTATATATTTTATTTATATGATATACATTATATCTTTTTATTTTGTGTATTTTACTGATATATACAGAAAAAATAATTTCACTAATTGTGTTTTCACTTACTAGCTTTGTAAGAAATTAATCTGTTATCTTTACTATCTTTTTGTGTTTTCCTGTGAAATTGTTTTCAGTTATAGTTTTCCTCTAGTTTTGTCTTTTTATTCTATTTTTAAAATTTCCTTTAAAATTTCCTATAAGGCTGGCTTAGTGGTGCTAAACCTTTATCTTAACTTTTGTTTGTCTGGAAAACTCTTATTTCTCCTTTTATGTGGAATGATAATCTTGCTAGGCGGAATATTCTCGGTTGTAGTGTTTTGTTTTGTTTTACAGCACTTTGAATGTACCATGCTGCTCCCTTTGGCCTGAAGAGATTGTGCTGGAAAATCAGCTTTTCCAGTCTGATGGGATTGCCTTTTATGTAATTGTTTTCTTCTTTCTTGCTGCTTCAAAATTCTCTCCTTATCACTGTTTTTTGCCATTTTAATTATTAAGTGTCTTGGTATGGATATCCTTGGTTCAAATTGTTAGGGGATCTCTATGCTTTCTGGATCTAGATGTCTATTTCTTTCCCTAGATTAGGGCAGTTTTCAGCAATTATTGCTTCACATAAGTTTTCTGTCCCTTTTCCCTCTTCTTCTGGGATCTCTATAAAGCAGATGTTACTACTCTTGATGATATCACGGAGTTTTCTTAACCTATTCTCACTTTTCATTCTTCTTTTATCTGTTCTGCTTGGTTGCTTCTCATTACTCTGTCTTCCAGGTCACTGATCCATTACCCTGCACTCTCTAATCTTTCATTGATTCTCTCTAGTGTATTTTTTATTTCTGTTTTTTAGTGTTTCATAAGTTTTTTTTATATTTTTTATCTTTTTGTTGACATTCTAAGTTCATCCACTCTTTCCTGAAGTCCACTGAATGTCTGTATAACTATTATTTGAATTCTTTACAAGGCATATTGTTTACCTCTATTAGTTGTCTTGGTGTCATTTTGTCTTGTTTTTTAATTTGAGACATATTCCTGTCTCTTCATATTCTCTAATTGTACTTATTTTTAATGCATTATATAATTATGTAATTTTAATGTAAGCCATGTCTCTTGATCTTTTTAGTAGTGGTTTTTCTGTAGAAGAGGTTCTACAAAATTGTTCCCTATAGCACACTCCCCCCTTCCCCTGCCATGGTCACCAGAACCAGGCACTCCTGTGTGAAATGCATGTACCCTACTATTGTGGCTGAGTATGTTTGTCTTCAGCCCAGCCAGATTGAATGAACTTCTTTGCCTACTATGGACACCCTAGGAAAGGTTTCGTTCCTTGCTATAAGATTCCTGTGTGAGGTCACCACAGACTCACAGGTGGGGCAAGGGGGTCAGCAGTCATGAATCTGCCATTAGCCTCTCTGTCACATTTGTGGTTTCAGCAAAAAACAGAACTTGCTCATTGTGTAGCCAACAAAGTCATTGGTGGGCAAGCCTGGCAATCAGACCAGGCGTACACAGTTAGCCTCTTTGCCATGGTTGTGGACACCCTAAACTACAAGGCTTTATCCTTGTTCAGCCAGTTAAAAGACTTAGTTGCTGGAACTGCAGTCATACTGGTGTGGGCATTATTTCCTTCTCTCCCCAGGACAGGAGTCACTTTGGAGTGGCACTGGTCCCTGCCTGGGCCACTTAAAGAATATGTTGGGGCAGTAGCTACTTTCGACGAATGCCTGCCAAGGTGAATAGGTTGAATAGGGTGGTTCCACAAAGAATATCGGTGTGAGACACATAGTGTTGGCAAGATAGGTGGAGAGAAGGAGTGCTGGCTCCTGCAAGTGTCTGGCTATCTAGGCTGGGAAGTGAAGAGAAATGGTGTTTGCTACACTTTTGCAAACGTTTTGCTTAACCTGGATTTAAATGTTGCTGACTTTAAAAACTTCTGAAGCTAAGACCCACTGGTTTCTAAGGCCAGACGTTAGGGGGACTCATCTTCCTAGTGTGAATCACTAGTGACTGGGATGCCTGGTGTGGGATCTGATCCACTCACTTCTTTGGCCTCCCATTTGTGGTTAGTTTTGCTGGGTTTCCATTCCCAACTGTGTCTCTGCCTCTCTTACTCTTTTCAATGTGGTCCTCTCTCTATGACTGACTTTGGAATATCTGCCAATCTTCAGGTCATTTTCAGAGTTAGTTGCATAAACTGTTATGTTAGCTGTTATTTTGTATGTCCATGGAACAAGGTGACCTCAGGATCCTTACTCTGCCATCTACCCTGTGACTTTAAAATTTGAAATTATTTTAAAGTAAAATGTTAAAAGATAAAGAATAAATGTCCAAATAGAATGCATGCTTGAGAATACAAAATTCTTAGCAGCTGACTTATAGACATATGATTTTTAATTATTTTTTTAAAAACATGTGCATTTGCTGAATTTTAAAGAGAGAGATGAAAGATTTATTTACATAAGATTTAGGCAGAACCTATCTAATTCAATAAGTTTATTTATTAAATCTTTCACATATCCATATGTGTATCATAAAAATTAAAAGAAATTAGAAACAAAAAATGAAACTTACTAAAATATTTAAAAGTCCTGAAAAACAGGTGGAAAAATTAAATTAAAATGGGTCCCAAGTGATTTATAATAGTTGCTATTAACTTGGGCTAAAAATTATAATTATTTTATTCAAGAACATAAAGAATATAAGAAACCAAATATATAAGGAATTATATAATTTAAAAAAGTTAAAATCTAATCTTGAATTTTAAAATATTTGAAATTAAGGAATTATTATGTTTAATAGCAGATATGGAATTGTTCTTATGAAAGACTACAAAATATAAAATGATGGAGAAAAACTGAACTGATGAACAGAAAAAGAATGAAAGAAAATGCAGAAGTAATCATAAAAGAGCTAAGGAATACAAGCAAAATATCTAAGTCTAAATAATGTATCAGAATAAGATAGACTGAGATGGAAGCTGAAACAATATTCAAAAAGATAATGTCTACTGAACTTCTAGAATTAAAGATTTTAACCCACGGCATCATTGAGTTTGGACCGCCCTGTAAAGGAAAAGTAAAAAGAAAGAATCATACATAGATTACCATAGTCAAACTTTCTAAAACCAGAAATGAGAATAAAATCCTTAAAGTGGCAAGAGGAAAAAAAAAGACACAACACCTTTAAAAAACCATTGCATCTTTGGCTCACTATTCAACATAAGCTATGGATGCCAAAAGTTAAAGAAAAGATCATTTAAATATTGAAATAAAAACATATTAACCTAGAATTATTATAAGAACTAAATACTTTGGAAAAATATAGGTAGAGTACGTATATTGTTTTATAAACAATTTTGAAATATGGAAAGCCTGAAAATGAAAGGGCTAATGTTGCCTGTAAAGCAGCTAAAAATATCAAAAAAACAAAACAAGAAAACAGCAAAGAAGAATAAAGTTAAACATAGGAATTTTTAAAAAGTAAAAAAAGAATGTTAAATAAAAAATCTAACAAAGCCAAAATTAGTACTCTGGACAAGATTACTAAAACAATTAGCATCCTGAGAGAATAATCAAGAAGAAAAAATTACAGTCACGATTAACAAGTGTGCTATTATTACAACTATAAGTCAATTAAAGAATGGAACATAAGAGTCCAAACAGAGCTAAACATTATTTTTAGGTATGTTTTGGCTACCTAAAACTGAAGGATAGAATGTTACTATTTGGATTCATGATCAATCCAGATCTACACTGTGGTTTTAGGTATTGTAATGGCATGCCAGGTTTTAAGTTGTAGCTCTTTCAACTGATATGATCATCACCTTTTCACATTCTTACTGCTGTATGATTATTTGTTGGGTTAGTCGGTAAGACAATAGCTGTATCACAAAAATTAAAATTCTGGAGATCACACTCTTATACACAGCAATAAGTATATAAGCTAGAAAGAATATAACCATTAAGAGTGTATTCCTGAGACAATTCCCTTATTTCACAAATCTTGTCAATAAACATAATTTGAAACCATGTCAGGAGAAATCTCCTGCGTTGCAACCATTTTTTTAGAAATCACCCATTTTTCTCATTTCATTATTTCTATCTAAGATTCATTAGAAAATTTTAAGGTTTAGAAAAGTCTCTAGGAATATGTGTGTGTGTTTGCACGCACGCACACACACACACACACACACACACACACACACCATTCATCATTAATAACAGCACAAGAACTTCCTTGAGAGACTGAAAACCTATCGACGATGCCTCTACTATATGTAACTACTTATCCATTTTGGTTACTGTTCTTCTCATTAAGTCAATAGTCTTGGTGGAATTGCCCATCCCTGGGTAATTCTTTTTACCATGGCATGGATGATAATCCCAACTTTTTGAACTTCCTTCATAGCTTAAAGTGAGATAACTTTGGAACAGAAAATGACTGTCTAAAATTCATTGTTTATGAACAACCTTAACATATTAAGCACTAATTTGTTAGATTCTTCTTTAATTAGAATATTATTTTTCCCATGGCTAATTATCTAAATTACTCCATTTACAAGCTATGGTGGTAAAAATATGTGAAAATCCTAAAGGAGGACATAGAGTTATAACTTGCCCCGTGAAATAAACCTGAGGTAGTACTACACGGAAGCAGGTATGTGACAGAACAGTCAGTTGAGGCAATATGTTGCTGCACATTTTTCTGGAAAATCAAGAACACTTAAATTCAACAAATGCAGTACTATAAATTAGGAGCTAACCATTGGAGAAGTTTTTTGCCAGAGTATTGTAATAGGATTGTTTAGCAACTTGTACTTTATTTTTTGTTTTCATAAAAAGAGATAATTTCCACCTGTCCAGTCCTAACTCTACCCTCAACAATAGAACAGGGATAAAGAAAGGACACATGGTGTTTTAGGCTGAGTATTGCCTCTTCAAGTTCATTCATGGTACGGACAAAGAAATGCAAATATTGTTGCATCAGTAATATCTGTTCTGAGATTTGTATGCCTTTTTTCACTAATAATATTTTCTTCTTTTGGGTGGATCATGTCATAAACCACATTAAGCCGGTCTTTAGCATATCTATAATGGTAATGATCTTTAAAAATTCATTATGTCTATTTTTCCATTCTTTTATCAGAATGAATATTCTAATCTGACAATAATAGAGATGGAGACTGCCAGAAGTCTCCAAAGCAAAATAGAAGTACATCTAAAACCTGATATTTTTGAGCATTTTACTATTGAATCAACCATTTTTAAACTGGCTATTATTATCTTATCAGAGAATAAACAATGATGCCCGTACTAATAGGTATAGGCAAAAGATTGGTGGAAAACAAACAACAACAAAACCCTTACCTTAAATGACCAAAAATGTCACTAAAAGCTGAGTAGAATGACTAAACTAAAAAAAAATAAAACAACACAAAACCAAAACTGAATAAAAATGATAGAAACACAAAATAAAAAGATGATAAGATCTTAGGTGAAAGCTGTACCTCACATTGTCAGAAGCACGATATTATGATTGTGGAATAGCTCTCTTTCATTTGGTGTTTTCTATTTATGGAAAACTTTTGAGAATGTATAGTTTTAAAACTCTCACTGAGATGGAGACAAAGATGATAAAGAGTGACAACTTGTGTGTCTTCTCAATTGGGGGTAATTCACCCAAGGACCTATCTTCTGGTAATTAACTGATATTCTAGTGGCTATAAGTTTATGGCAGTGTGCTTTACTTAATGCACTTCTAAGGAATTTTAATTCTATAAAAGGACCTATCTTCTGGTAATTAACTGATATTCTAGTGCCTATAAGTTTATGGCAGTGTGCTTTACTTAATGCACTTCTAAGGAATTTTAATTCTGTAAAAGGATTGTTTAAATAAAACAAATCCTCAGACTTTGAGCTTGTGGAGACTCCTTGGAAGGATCCTGAGAACAAGCAGATTGCACCTGGATGCAATATGGCTAAGTTTATTTCATGAGTCCTTTGAAGATCTTGTCATGTCATCCTAAACTGGAAGAAATAGCCAACTTTGTAGAATAATACTTGATAATTTTTACTTGTGAGAATTCATGATTCTGTAGGACATACAAGCCAAAGACATGTTATAAACAAACTATTAAAATCACACACACACAAAAAGGAGCAAGAATTGTCATATATAAGTACACTGAGATTATTAGTAGATAAGTCAGTAGATTTCCCAGGAGAAACCTTATAGGGTACAGGAGAATGAGATGTTACATGCAAAGTACTGGGGGTGTGGGTGTGTTGCCAACCAAGAATACAGTATGTGTTAAAACTGTCCTTAAAAAACAAACAAAAAATTAAGACTTTCCCAGATAAACAAAGACAAAGGGAATTTGTCACCACAAGGCCAACCTTATATGAAATGCTAAAAAGAGTCTACATACTGAAGTAAAGAAGATAAGCAGCAACATAAAACCACACAAAAATATGAAATTCCTTGGAAAGGTAAATATAAGATGGACCATATGTTAGGCCACAAAATTAACAAATTTAAGGAATATTTAAACTGTACAAAATACCTTGTCTTAACAAATTTTAAAAGATTGAAATTTACAAAGAATATCTCCTCTGACCACAGTGGTATTAAACTAGAAATAAATAGAAGGAAAATGGGAAAATCCACTAATACTTGGAAATGTTAAAATGCTTCCTTAAACACCAGTGTATCAAAGAAAAATTATAAGATAATTTAGAAAATATCTGAAGACAAATAAAACTGGAAACACAATATACCAGAACTAATGAGATGCAACAAAAGCAGTACCAAGATGAAAGTTTGTAGAGGTAAACATAATAAAAATTAAGAACGAACTAGTCAATGACCCAACCTTATGCCTCAAGAAACTGGAGTAGTAAGAACAAACTAAACCCAAAGTCAGCAGAAGGAAGGAAATAATAAAAATTAGACCAGAGATAAATTAGAGGGGAGAAATAATAGAAAAAGTTAGTAACCAATGGACAAACCTTTAGCAAGCTAAGAAAAATAAGTAAATTCAGAAATAAACATTATAGAAGACTACTATAAACAATTTTTGATACTTACTCATCAAATGTATAACCTAGAAGAAATTGATAAATTCTTAGAAACATACAGCCCAACAAGTTGAACCATGAAAAATACACAATATGAACAAAACTATAACCTAAGGCTTGATGCAATAGCCAAAACCTTACAGTATAAAAAAGTCCAAGACCAGATAGATTTCCTGGAGAATTCTACCAAACTAGTTTTTAATGTTTATTTATTTGAATGTGAGAGAGAGTGAATGGGGGAGGGGCAGAGAGAGGGAGAGAGAATCCCAAGCAGGATCCCAATGTGGGACTGGATCCCACACTGAGAGATCAGGAACTAAGCCGAAATCAAGAGTCAACCGCTTAGGGGCGCCTGGGTGGCAAGGTGGTTTAAGCATCCAAATTTGGCTCAGGTCATGATCCCGCAGTTCATGAGTTCAACCCCCAACTGGGGCACTATACTGACAGCTCAGAGCCTGGATCCTACTTTGGATTCTGTGTCTTAGTTCTCTCTGCCCCTCCCCCAATCATGCTCTGTTTCTGTTTCTGTCTCTCTCAAAAATAAATTAATATTAAAAAAGAGAAAGATGCCTAACCGACTGACCTACCCACAAACCCCACTACAAAATTTCTAAAGAAGAATTAGCAGCAATACTTCTCAAACTCTTCCAAGGACTCAAAAAGGGGAGGACACTCCCAAACACATTTTATGAGGCTGGTCTTATTACCCTGACAGCAAAACCAAATAAAGACACAACAGAAAAAGAAACCTACAGACCAATATCCCTGAGGAATATTGATGTAAAATCCTAAACAAAAACTGGAAAACCAAATTCAGCAGCGCATTTAAAGATTATACATCATGAACAGATGGGATTTATATCTGGAATGTAAGATGGGTAAACATATAAAAATCAATCCATGTAATTCACAACATTCATTTTCATCAGTAAAATGAAAGACAAAATGATATGATCATCTAAATATACAAAAAAAGAATATGACAAACTCCATCACCCTTTCATAATGAAAACTTTTAACTAACTAGAAATGGAAGGAAACTATCTCCACATAATAAACACCTATATGAAAATCCCACAGCTAACATAAGGGGGAAAGACAAGATCAGGAATGAACCAGTGACACAAGTTTTACTTAGAGCAATCAAACAAGAAAAGAAATAAAAGACATAAAAATTAGAAAAGAATAATTAAATTTATATATATCCATAGATTAGAAGATCTTATATGAGAAAACCCTAAAGATTCTACACACAACCACAATCAATCAGTCAAAAAGCCATGGTAGAACAAGTAAGTGAATTCACCAAAGTTGCTAGATAAAAATTAATAGCCAAAAGTTGATTGCATTTCTATACCTTAACACTAACTAATCTGAAAAGGAAATTAGGGGGCAAAAATCTCATTTACTATACTGCCAAAAAGTAAAAATAAAAACTCAGGAATAAACCAAGGGGGTAAAAGACTTAACATATTTATATACTGAAGATTACAAATCATTGCTTCAGAAACCAAAGACAACTAAAAGAGAGAAGAAAAGAAATGAAAGACATAAAGACATGCCCATAGATTACAATACTTATTATTTAAATATCCACACTACCCATCAGCCAAAGCAGTCTACAGATTCAGTGCAGTCCCTCTCAGAATCTCAATACCATTTCTTGCTTATTTTAAAATTCCCACAATTAATATGACACTCAAGTGACCCCAAACAACCAAAACAACTTTTTTTTTCTTTTTGCAAAAGGAGAACTTGGAGGTGTCACACATCCTGGTTTGAAAACATACTATAAACAAACAACAATGAAGAATGTATGGCACAGGCATAAAAATGGGTATGTAGACCAATGAAACAAAGAGTGCAGGAATAAACTCTTGAAAATATGGTACAGTGATTTTTGACATGGTGCGAAGAATGCAAATGGCAAAAAGCAGCTTATTCAATAAGTGGTGTTGGGAAAACTGAATATGCATATGCAAAAGAATGAATTTGGAAACTTACTTTACATCTTATACAAAAATTAACTCAAAATGGATTAAAGATCTATATATAAGACCAAAAACTATTAAAACTCTAGAAGAAAACTTAGATTAAAAGCTTCTGGAGGTTGGATTTGGCAATGGTTCTTTTGATATGACATCCAAAGTAAGACAGCAAAATAGAATAATTGGAGTTACACAAAGAAGCTAATATCAGGAATACACAAGGAACTTCTACAATTCAGCAACCAAAAAACTCATAACCCAATTTAAAAATAGGCAGAACTTAAATATTTCTCTCAAGAATGTCTACTAATGGCCAGTAACATGTGAAGATTCTCCCTATTACTAATTATTAGGGAATTGTAAGTCAAATTACCTCACACGCTAAGGGTGGCCACAATCAAGAGAACAAAAAATAGCAAGTGTTGTTGAGAATGCAGAGAAATTGGAACCCTTTATGCACTCTTGGGAATGTAAAATGTTAATGACAATGATGGGAAATGGTATGGAGGTTCTAAAAAGTGTAAAATAGAATTACCATATAATCCTACATCTAACCTCTGAGTACCCAAAGAATTCAGAGCAGGATCCCAAAGAGGTTATTTGCACACTTGAATTTCTCACAGCATTATTCACAATATCTAATAGGCGGAAACAACACAACTGTCCATCCACAGATGAATGGATAAAGAAAGTGTGGTATACATAAAATGAATTATGCAACATTGAAAAAGAAAAGTCCTGTCACTTGCAACAACATAGAAGAAAGTTAAGGCTATATGTTAAATGAAATAAACGAGTCAGAAAAGGACAAATACTGTATGAATGTATTCATATGAAATATGTAAAGTAATGAAGGAAACAAAAACAAAAGTGATTGCAAGAGCTGGAGAATTCCTGTTCAATGGGTAAAGAGTTTAAGTGTTGCAAAATGAAAAAAATCTAGAGATCTGTTGCATAGCAATGTGAACATAGTTAACGCTATTGAACTAAATGCTTAAAATTGTTATAATGATGACAGATTTAAGTTATGTACTTTTTTATCATAATAAAAATCTAACTAGTTTTGCTAGCAGTATAGCCATATCTGTTCAGCAAAGTGAAACTGCCATCTAGCTTGAGAATAATGAAATAATAAGCAGGATTTTGTTTTTCAAGAGTCATCCTGGAGGTGGTTGTACAATATCTATTTGGAGATATTTAGGAATTTGTCCATTTCTTCTAGGTTGTCCAGTTTGTTGGCATATAATTTTTCATAGTAATCTCTGATGATTGCTTGTATTTCTAAGGGATTGGTTGTGATCCTTTTTCATTCATGATTTTGTCTATCTGGGTGCTCTCTCTTTTCTTTCTGAGGAGCCTGGCTAGAGGTTTATCAATTTTATTTATTTTTTCAAAAAACCAACTCTTGGTTTCATTGATCTGCCTGACTTGTTTTGTTTTGTTTTTTTTTGGATTCTATATTGTTTATTTCTGCCCTGATCTTTATTATTTCTTTTCTTCTGCTGGGTTTGCTGTGCTCTTGCTGCTTCCCTTCTAGTTCCAGAAGTGCTCCATTAAATTTTGAATTTGCACTTTTTCTAGTT
>NC_043704.1:100691805-100701988 GCF_006229205.1 Suricata suricatta | reverse complement strand
AATTGTTTTATGTATTTGGGTGCTCCCGAATTTGGCGCATAGATATTTATAATTGTTAGCTCTTCCTGATGGAGAGACCCTGTAATTATTATATAATGTCCTTCTTCATCTCTTGTTACTGCCTTTACTTTAAAGTCCAGTTTGTCTGATATAAGTATGGCTACTCCGGCTTTCTTTTGGATTCCAGTTGCATGATAGATATTTCTCCATTCCTTTACTTTCAACCTGAAGGTATCTTCAGGTCAAAAATGAGTCTCTTGTAGAAAGCAAATAGATGGATTTTGTTTTTTTATCCATTCTGCTACCCTGTGTGATTTGGTTGGAGCATTCAGTCCATTTACATTCAGTGTTATTATTGAAAAATGTGGGTTTAGAGTCATTGTGTTCTCCCTAGAATTCATGTTTATAGTGGTGTCTCTGGCACCTTGTATTCTTTGCAACATTTCCCTCATAGAGTCCCTCTTAGGAGATATTTAAAATAATCCTGTATTTTTTACTCTTTCCATATATACCTGTATACTTTTACCAAAATTATCTTGGTTACATATTAGACATTCACCAGGAACATTGTCAACTATTTTTGTAGATTGCTGAAGATGATTGAATATACTACTGGCAATTTGTTTTGGCTGTGGTGGGAAATTTGATGTAAGTTTTTTGCAAGATTTCATTTGATGCCTTCTGGTGTCATCAAATAATATTCTAAAGGCCCCAGAGATTATGTTTTTTACAACCCCATTTTCCCAAATATTTATTTTCTGATGTTGGAGAAGATTGCTGAATCATAATGGGTTCTTTGACACTCTCCAAAGAGCATTTTGAACTGTTACCTGGGTAAGTTTTAGTGATTGCTGCCTTTCTGGCATAAAGGTCAGTTGAGGCCTTTCCTAGGTATTACTACTCTCTTTTGTATAAGGCTTTACCTTTATAGATCTAAGCAATAGAGCACTTAAAATATTTTTATTCATTTAAAAATGTTTATTTTTGAGAGAAAGAGACAGAGACAGAGCTCAAGTGGGGGGGAGGGGGAGGAGAGAAAGAGAGATACAGAATCCAAAGTAGGCTCCAGCCTCTGAGAGGTGAGCACAGAGCCCCATGCAGGGCCTGAACTCATAAACCATGAGATCATTACCTGAACTGAAGTCAGATGTTTAACTGACTGGGAGACACTCAGGTGCACCAAAATATCTTTACGCTTAATAAAGTTTCTGAGATCAAATAAATTTATGGTTTCTGTGTTATCCCAAATCATGGCCTACCCCAAAAGTATTGCTGCCATCAGCAACTATCTTATTTCCACATATTTAGCAAGCTCAGTGAATGGCATGAGTGAGTTCTATAATCTCAACTGATATTTGTATCTGGTAAGGAGACCTATTCTAGGGGTGAGTTCAGATTTGTTGTGTTGTATAATGCCTGATATTTTCCTGTTCATGTCATTGACTGTAGTCCCTCAAATACATTTTCCAGGGAAGGCCATTTTAATAAGCATACTTGAAAAATGGACAATTGTCAGAAAGATGCTAGGACATTAGTGATTTTTCCCTTGTTTTAGTAGTTGAAGGAAGAAAGTTGGATGGAAATGTTGAGAAAATGTTTGAAGAATATAAAAATTTACCTCCAAGGTATAAATCATATCCTAGGGGATTTATTACTTTTGACAAGATTAAAACATGAATTGGAAGTTTAATATTCTCTGAGCTAAAATAGAAGGTAGGTAGTTGTAATCAATCTTAGAGGTTTCTTCATACTTAATTCAAAGAGGTCATTTGCGTATTTGGATAATACGAGAATCACAGGGAAATCTAAGGGCCCTCTGGGTCCTGACTAGAGAATTCGAAAAGTATGAAGGACAGCGCCTTAGTCAACCTCGTACACATAAGTGTCTCAGTATATTGTTATGTCTTCCAAAAATAAATGATATTTATTTTTTGTTGCAAAGGGACACTCATGTATGGAGAAGATACTTCATGAGAAGTATCCACACGTTATTAAAAACAGACTGAGGCAGAACTTGTGTGACAATGAGAGGGGTTTTGAGGTTCATATTCCATACCTTCATCTATCAAACATTTGTAGACTTGTTATTTAATATTTAGATGAATATCTCCATGATGATTTAAAGATAAAGTAGAAAATCAGGCACTTGATTGTCATTTAGGTCACCTTCACTGATCAGCTGCATAAGTTTTTTTTTTTAGATTTTTAGTGAACACAGGACATTTTCTTATAGAAATCAATCCAGGGTTGTTTTCTTTTTGCAGTTTCTGCCAGTGCCTTCTTCAGAAGACTCTTCTTTCATATGTTACCATAAATAGTGACCAGAAGGAACCAGCTATTGTTTTGTTTGTAAGGTTTTCAGCATCAGTTTTTCCTGGGTCTCATTCTACTTTTATTCTAAATGTTCAGAAATTATTTGGAGGAATGACCATGGGGCAATCTCCTGTTACAATTTTTCTGTAGTTTGAGCTCTCTATTTCTGGTTTAAGGCTAGTCATAAAACGTGAAGACAAAGATTGGACATAATCTGTTTTGAGAATGTGCATCTGGTTAGTACATAAAAGCGTTTACCTATTCCTGAAGTCTTCTCTTTGCTTGCAGGATTGTATTAAAATATAATCTATTTTCATAATGCAAAGGATATTATAGAGAATTTTCAGCTTTTTGAAACCACTTTAGTTCCCTCTGCAAAATGGGGTCTCTCAAATCAGTCTTATGATCTTCCTTCATTCACCATCCATCACATGAGAGATTCATTCTTAGAACTACTCTAAATTCTTATATAAATTTATGTTAATCTTTTTGGGTTTTAGGATTTTAAAGCATTATTTTAATGTTTATTTTATTTCAGAGAGAGAGAGAGAGAGAGAGAGAGGGAGAGAAAGAGAGCAAGCGAGCAAGCGCAAGCTAGGGAAGGGCAGAGGGAGAGAGGGAGACACAGAATCCAAAGCCAGCTCCAGGCTCTGAGCTGTCAGCACAGAGCACATTGCAGGGCTGGAACCCACCTACTACAAGATCATGACCTGAGTGAAAGATGCCTAACTAACTGAGCCACACAGGTGCCCCTGAGTTTTATGATTTTAGCAATAGCTTTCAGCTATTACCAAGCCAAGGTCTTAAAGTAAGCTAGAAGGGGTGTGTTCTGTTGTAATTATGACTCAACTTTAACAGGCAATTAGGCATTGGAAGTTAAATAGATTAGATAGAAAGGTAGAGGCAGAGAGCAATGGAAATATATACGACGAGAAGGCATATGTTGGAATAAAAACCATTAGGTTTAATTTATTGTTTGGGGAACTTGAAAGAGTTAAGTTCACCATATACTTTTTCTTTGCCTTGGTGATACAAAATAATTTTGCAATCTGAATCTATTTGGAAGTTTTCTTACACCAGTTAAATGTATAACATTGAATGATTGGGGTTTTACTTTTTTAATTTTATTTTTCAGATGAATATTTTATAAGTTTGGATTAGGTGGACATAGGAAGAAAAGGGTCTTAGTGAGCAAATCTATTTTTTGAAAAGCAAGCAGTTTGGGTTTTTTTGTTGTTGTTGTTATTAGTGTGTAATTTATTACCCAATAGGGCAACTGTTGTCTAGATGAGCAAACTACTTGCCTAGATAGATTTCTTTTCAAGAATTTGCTGAAGCAAATTGTAAAGTTATTTATTGGTTTGTGGACTCATTTTCTGGGCAAGCATTTATTGAAATAAATACCTAAGTTAAGCTGATGAAGACTGTCTATGTTCTAAGTCCCATTAGTTGAGTTATATTGAAACACATGGTCTCAATTTCACAGAAAAGTATAAATCTTCTTTCAATTATTAAAGCAGGCTATTGGTATCATTGGTCCTCAATTTATTGAGGGGGGAAAAAGGTGGAGTCTGCATACAATATGGCCCAGATCTTTGGGAAACTTGAAGTTTTTAAGAATTTTATATATAAAAATCCATATGTACTATGTAATAAATAATTTAATCTGGCCAAGGAGTGGTCTGGCCTTTGCTTTCAGCTCCTGAGAGGTAATCACTAATGTCTTAGAATCTCCTGCCTAATAAAATTGCTGGTTTACTTAGGGGTTTTGGGACACACCAAGTTGTCTACCACTCTGATTTCTGGTAAGGATCTCAGTCTTATTACATTAACTGGACCACTGGAGGGCCAGGTCAGTTATGTGGACAGTTAACCATGTCCATGTGATGGAGCCCAGATAAAGACTCTAGACATGACGAGTCCTAAGTGAACTTCCCTTGGTGCCAAAACTACGTGCATTTCTCACACATAATTGCTGGAAGGAGAGGACAATTGGAAACGCCATTTTTGGAATCTTTTAGACTCTGCACATGGGTCTCTTCCCTTGACTGATATTAATCTCTGTCCTTTTATAATAACAATCCATAAATGTGAGTATGACTGCTTTCAGTGAGCTCTGTGAGCCTGTCCAGCATATTTATAAAGCTAAGAGTGATCTTGGCAACCACTGAATTTGCAATTGGTTTCAGAAGAGATGTTGATCTTGTGGTCTGTTTCATAACTTTGTGTATACATATATACATTATATGTATACACACATATATTCATGTATACTTGCCTTCTTCACTTTTAATATATAGTATTTGCAAATGTTACTTTTATAGATGCTACACAGTACATATCTATCATACAGATGTATCAAGAATTAATTCCTGAATAATGAATCTTTTAAAATAGTCTTGCAGAAGCTTTCATTTAGGAATGAGCACTAAAATATTATTTTGAGGTGTTCTAATTTATTTGCATATAATTCTGTCAAAACTGTATACAATATTAGCCAGTGCTCTTTTGAAATGCTTACATATAGTTTAATATATATATATTATTGTTTCTCTATTTTAAAACTTTAATGGCCTTTCTTTAATATTATACAGTGTTTCTTATACAAAGATTTGTATGATAAACAATTTCTTTCTTTCAAAAGAAATACAAACTTGGCTTAATTCAAAGCAAAAAATATGACTGCCGAGGATTTTCTCTGTAAGATTTTGTTTTCTTTTTGTTAATTAGGAAATTTTTATTTTACTTTAGGAATCAGAAAACTAAGCATCAAATTGAAGCCCAACGTTAAATCTAGTCACAATTAGATGAGTAAGGTTAAGTTCTTTAATATTGTTACCTTAATATTATCCTCAATGCCAGCACGATGGTTCTGAAACAGAACTGATCATTATTTACTCATGGCAAATAGTGCACTCCACTTTTCCTGTGCCATAATTTCCTTCTTCTAGTGAGATGTGATGAGACGCAGAGACCACCCTAATACACCAGGTCAGGATTATAGGTAACGGATAATAAAATAACGAATTTGTGCTTTTATTAGAATAGAGAGCCAGCTGAGGTCTCCCGCTTCCAATTTTGAGAATGTCATTAGAAACATAATGAGAAGGGTCCTGGATCCTCTTGCTTTGTAATGCAGATAGATTTCATCAAGGGAAGGGATATGGTGCCTGGCTGGCTCAGCAAGCCACTCTTGACCTCAGAGTTGTGAGTTCAAGCCCCACATTGCATGTAGAGATTACTGAAAATAAATCTTTAAAAAATATTTTCAACAGGGACATAAACCTGGAGCTTCCAGCTTTAAAACCCAGGGATGTCTCTGCTACTGCTTTATCAACTAAAATTATATAATATTCTAAATCCTTTATTGTTGTTTCAAAAATATTCACAGCATCTTCACAATCCACAGTTTTTGTTCATGCGTAAGAAGCAACTCTTTCATCCTTTGTAGTTTTATCATGAAATTGCATCAATTCATTCACATCTTCAGTCTCCCTTTGTAGTTTTCATGCTGTTTCTACCATATCTTCAGTTATTTCCTTCACTGGTGCCTTGAAACCTTCAAAGTCATCCATGAGAGTTGAAATCGGTGTCTTCCAAATTCTTGTTCATGTTCATGTTTACCTCTTCCATGAGTCCATTCTAAAAGGTTTTCAATGTACTTTGCCCAGATCCATCAGAGAAAACATTATCTATGGGAGACAGCTGTATTTCTTCCACAATAATATTTGAAATCTGAAATTACTTTTTGATCCATGGGCTGAAGAATAGATGTTTTGTTAGCAGGCATGAAAAGAACATTAATCGCATTGTACATCTCCATCAGAGCTCTTGGATGGCCAGGTGTATTGTCAGTGAGCAGTCATTTTGAATGGCTTATGTTTTTCTCTCTCTCTCTGAGCCGTAGGTCTCAACAGTGGGCTTAAAATATTTAGTAAACCATTTTGTAAACAAATGTGCTTTTATCCAGGCTTTGTTATTCCATTTCCAAAACAGAAGCAGAGTAGACTTAGCATAATTCTTAAGAGCCCTAGGATTTTTGGAATGGTCAATGCACACTGGCTTCAACTTAAAGTCCCCAGCTGCATTAGCCACAAGCGTGTCAGCCTATTTGCTGAACTTTGAAGCCAGTCATTGACTTCTTCTCCCTAGCTACGAAAGTCCTAAATGGCATCTTCTTCCAATAGAAGGCTGTTTTCACTTACATTGAAAATCTTTTGTTTTAGGGTAGCCACATTCATTATATTTAGATCTCCTGGATAACCTTTTGCAGCTTCTACTTCAGTAGTTGCTTTACTTGAACTTTTGTGTTATAGAGATGGTTTCTTTCCTTAAGCCTCATCAGCCAACCTCTGCCAGTTTCCACCTTTTCTTCTGCAGTTTCCTCACCTGTCTTCTTAGAACTGAAGAGTTAGGATTGTGCTCTGGAGTAGGCTTTGTCTTAAGGGAATGTGTAGTTGGCTTAATTTTCTATCCAGACCACTCAAACTTTATCCATATCAGCAACAGGCTATTTTGCTTTCTTACTATTTGTGTGTTAAAAAGTAGCACTTTTCATTTCCTTCAAGAACTTTTCTTCAGGGTGCCTGGGTGGCTCAACTGTTTGAGTGGCAGACTTCAGCTCAGATCATAATCTCACAGTTTGTGGGTGCAAGCCCTGCATTGGGCTGTGTGCTGACAGCTCAGAGCCTGCAGCCTGCTTCTGGTTATGTGTCTCCCTCTCTCTCTGACCCTCTCCACTCATACTCTGTCTCTCTCTCTCTCTCTCTCTCAAAAATAAACATTTTAAAATTTTTATTTTAATTAAAAGACTTTTCCTTTTTATTCACAACTTGGCTGTTTGGTGCAAGGACCTAGTTTTTAGCCTAGTTCAGCTCTTAATAAACCTTCCTCAGTAAGCTTAATCATTTCTAGCTTTTGATTTAAAGAAATGTGTGACTCTTTTCTTCATTTGAACACTTAGAGGCTATTATAGAGTCATTAATTGGGCTTAATTTCAATATCGTTTTATGTGAGGGAATGGGGAGACCTTAGGAGAGGGACAGAAATGGCCCAGACAGTGTGGCAGTCAGAACACACACAACATTAAGTTCGCCATCTTATATGGGCACAGTTTGTGGCACCCCCAAAATTACAATAGAAACATCAAAGATGACTGATCACAGGTCAACATCATAATAATGAGAAAGTAAACTATTTTAAGAATTATCAAAATATGACAGAGATACTAAGTAAGTACTGTTGCATAAATGGTGTTGATAGACTTGTTCAACAAAGGGTTGCCCCAAGCCTTTAATTTGTAAAATGTACCGTATCTGTGAAGCACAATAAAATAATATATGATTTTATGCCACTTAAATTTTTTTCTGTTTGTTTTCTCCATTTTTGTGGAGTAAAATGGTCTCTTTGTGTTCTCTTTCCTGTGGGTTCCTTTATTACTTTGTAGAATTATCTTTTTATAGTTTTTTAAGGATTGTTTTAAGTATACATTATATCACATGCAATGTGTGTATACATTACAATAAAACTGATGCTATTATTTTAGAGTTTTAGTAAAGTGTAGAAATCTTATGTCTCTTATTATGCCTTTCCTCTTTTTTGCTTATAACTCTCCTCAGTATTTCCTCTGCATATGTTTAGAGCTACATTAAACATTGCTATAGTTTTTTATTCAACCACCAAACAAAATTTAGAAAACTTAAAAGAAGGGAAGACTATTGGATTTACTTTACTTACTTTTTCCTATTGCTCAAGATTCCTTTTAAATCATCCTCTGAGGGTAAGTTTGCTGACAACAAAGTCTCATAATTTCTTTGTATCTGAAAATACGTTGATTTCCTTTTCATTCCTGAAGGATATCTTAACTTGATATAGAACTCTGGTTTGCCAGTTCCTTTCTTTAAGGGCTTGAACACTGATGTATCACTTCCTTCTGGTCTCCATAGTTTATAATGAGAAATTGACTTTTATTTGAATTGTTTTTCCTTCACTGGTGAGGTTTTGTCTCTCTCACTGCTTTCAGTATCTTTAGTTCACATTTCTCAGACACTGCTTGGGCATAGGTAAGGGTGAATTAAGGAACCACATTATAGTTTTGTAAGTGGTGGAAATCTAGCCTCTCTACTCATTCTTTGGTAGTATGGATTGGGATGGGGCCAGTTTTTCCTGTGCTGTTTGTCTATAGTCTAGCAGTTTCCGAAAAGTTTTCTGTTGTCCAAGGCTGTCCCTTTCCTTGTCCTTTAGATAAAGACAGCAGAAATTTTGAAAGATGGCTTGCTCCCATTGGCATTTCTGAGTGTCTGGCTTCTTTAACACAAAGTGTGAAAATCATGTGGCAAAAACAAAACTTAAGAACTCACCATTGTGTCTTCCATCGGGTTGAAGGTTTGTAGCTAGTCTGATTTTGTATGTAATGTTCAGGGGTTTTAGTTGTATTTAATGAAAGAAATATGCAAAAGTATGTTTCCTCCATCTTTATGTAAGTGAAATCCTCCCATTGGCTTTGAAAATGACATTTCTTACTTCCTTTTTTCTATCTATCATCTACCTGTCTGTCTCCAAAATGTTCCAAAAGTATGTTTGGTTGATTACTCTATAATTCCTCATGCATTTCCCACCCTATTTTCATTTTTAAACAGATTCTATATAAAAACTGTGAGGAAATCTTAGATCAGTTTTGTTATGAGTATATATGCAAGAAAATGTGCTCAGTTTGCTAGTTTCCTTTTATGGCATATAACATAAGAATAGCTATGCTTATTTATAGTCCATTATTCTGCAAAATAATTTAAACACCAGAGGGTTAAGTGTTCAGTGACTTCCAAGGTGTATCTAGGAAATGTAATCTAATCAGGCAACGAAGATCTACCCTCCAGCAAGTAGAGTATATGAAACTGTTAACCTAAGGTTAGAAATAATTTCAGAGGGAATGACTTCCAATTAAATGCAATTCTTGTCTCAGTATAGGTGGAATCAGCATTGTACATGCAATATTATGCATTGCAGAAATAAAACATCATCAAGTAATCAAAGATTCTAAACCTCATGACCAAAATTTTCTTTTTTTTTTTCCCTAGATGAACTCAATTTCAATCTATCTAGGACCATTTCAATAACATGGAAACATTTCTAACACAGATATCTATATTACTAAATCTGACTACTTTACAGAATCAGCATATCATCAGATATTGAGTACTGGGAATACTTGGAAAAAAATGTCCGAGCCAGAAATACTTTGTGAACAATGCTGCTCATACTATGGTTCTATAATAGTGACCAGCTGCACCTACAGAATAATCTCATTTGGTTTTTATTACTTTTTATTTTTAACGTTAGTACTAAAGTGCTGAGACAGCTAAGTAACCACAGAGGCACTTTTTGAATACTAATATCTTAGAGAGCAACCTCTGTTATGGCAAATATATATTTTAATGGGAAAAAAGATAGAAAATTTGAACACTAAATTAATTTAGAATTTACCTTTTTTCTTATGAGTTGTAAATTTTCCACCTCATGATTATTCTTTTTATTACTTTAGTAGAGT
This sequence comes from Suricata suricatta, assembly GCF_006229205.1. Taxonomy (NCBI): domain Eukaryota; kingdom Metazoa; phylum Chordata; class Mammalia; order Carnivora; family Herpestidae; genus Suricata; species Suricata suricatta. The sequence continues at coordinate 100,692,129 of NC_043704.1, read as the reverse complement.
AAATGTCATTTGCAGTACTTGTGAGCTGCTACAGAATACTATTTATAGCAAAAACAACTGCTACTTTAATCATATTGACGCACTTTATGGCTATGCTGTAAAGTATTTTTATACCTGACACTTATGACAGAAAACCAAATCAAACGAAGCCTTATGATTGCTGTTATTCTCTGAATATATGAAACAGAAGAATGTAATAATAACTGAAAATATATTTTCAGGAATTAAGTTCAAGAACAAGGAAAAGAATTGTCTATATTTGATTGGAAACAATATTTGAATAGAAAATGAACAAATTCTCTATCAAGTATATGATTGTGCAGA
>NC_043704.1:100690025-100691705 GCF_006229205.1 Suricata suricatta | reverse complement strand
ATAAGTGAAATTTATTTTTCTTTCTAATATATTTTCTTTCTGTCTAATATATTTCTCCTAGAATATTACCCTCTAGATCCATCCATGTTGTCACAAATGGCAAGATTTCATTCTCTTATGCCAGAGTAAATTTCCATTGTCTAAATATACAACATCTTCTTTATCCATTCATCTGTTAATGGACATTTAGGTTGCCTCCGTATCTTGGCTATTGTAAATAATGCTTTAATAAACATAGGGGAACATATATATTTTAAAATTACTGATCTTGCTTTCTTCAGATAAAAAAGACAGAAGTGTAATTATTGGATCATATGTCATTTCTATTTTTAATTGAGTAATTTCTATACTGTTACCCATAGCAGTTGCCCCAATGTACATTGCTAATAGTGAGTGAAGTTTCCTTTTTCTCCACATGCTCATCAACATTTGTTATTTTTTGTCTTTTCAATACTAGCTATTTCTGAGGTAGTATCACCCCTGGTCTTGATCTACATTTTCTTGATTAGTAATGTTGAGCATCTTTTCATGTGTCTGTTGACCATCTGTATGTCTTTTTTGAATAAAACAAAATGTTTATATAAGTCCTCTGCCCATCTTTAAGTCAGGTTTTTGTTTTGTGTGTGTGTTCAGTTGTAGACACTTTTTATATATCTTGGACTTTAATCCCTTATTGGATATATCATTTGCAAATATGTTCTCTCATTCAGTAGTTTGTCTTTTAGTTTTGTTGATGGTTTCCTTCTACCTTTTTTTTTTTCTTTGCCTGAAAAGGTAGATACAGAGATATGCTTCTTAAGGCCAGTGTCAATGAGATTACTGTCTACGTTTTCTTTTAGTTTTATGGTTTTAGGTCTCCTATTTAGGTTTTTCAATCCATTTTGAGTTTATTTTTCTGTATGATGTGAGACACTGTTTCATTATTGAGCTGTCCAGTTTTCCCAATCCTTTACTAAAGATACCATATTTGCCCCATTGCATATTCTTGCCTTCTTTGTCACAGATTGACCATATAAGTGTGAGTGTTTCTAGGCCATTCTATTGATCTCTGTGTCCATTTTTGGCCAGTACCAAACTCTCTTGATTACTATAGCTTTTTTCTTCAACTCAAGATTATTTTGACTATTTGAGGTTTGTGATTCCATATAAATTTTGGGTTATGGCGGAGACCAGCTCTGGCTGGTCCAGGGTACCCTGAAGGAGGTGACGGTGTTGGTGGAAAACTGGTGGTGAGAGAGTCATGTGTTTCTTTCTTTCTTGGTTGGTCACCAGCCTGGCATCTCTCTCTTGCCAGGTTTTGTGCCTTTATTTATAGGTTTAAGTGTTAACATGACATCAAAAAGTGGAATTTTTACAAATAATTCTCAGTGATAAGATGTTTTGAAAAGGGTGCAGAAACAGGTTTTACAGAGGCATTTTTGCAGAACTACTCTAATTACAATAAGGTAACTACACATCATAGGATAACAGGATATTCTCAGTGAAAAGCAGATAAGATATGTATTTGTTTGAACTGGTAGTAAATTTTACAACTAGAAGATAGCAGGATGTTTTCAGTGAGAAGCAGATAGCAAACTGACCCAGCCTGCAGGTCCATCAACACAGGTCCTGAGGGAGGGAGTGAGAATTGGGGGGCAGGGGGCACAGAGAATGGAGGCAAGACAAAGTTTCTGATCAAGC
>NC_043704.1:100588297-100689925 GCF_006229205.1 Suricata suricatta | reverse complement strand
GTTTGCTACAAACCCTTCCGGTAGAGATAGGCAGAGTTAGAGTGATGGATAGGTTAGAACTTGAAAAGCTTTGAGCTATATGGAGTCTAAAGCAAGAGGACTCTATATAGATTTTCTTCCACCCTAAAAATGGCGCCAGTAATCTGTTAAGAGTCACCTAAGTCTCTGGAGATAAGCTAGTTCATCATCTAAATTTTAAATGCACATGTGCTTTTTGTCTAAGGTATGGAGTGAAAGGCTGCACGCAGCATTACTTCCCACCCCAGGACTGCACCTAGACGTCGGTCGGCCCTTTAGTAAATCTGTGTTCCTTTGCCTTGTGGAAGTGAGGGCGTCTCCCTCGTTCATTTCCCAGGTTGATGGATATAATTGGAACCAAATATTGTTGGGCTAACTCGGGACAGAGACCTGAAAGAATATTTCCTAGCAGCTGCCGGACTCATTTTGTTCTGGGAAAGGTTCTTTCTCTTCTCTGGACTGGCATGGATTGCCTAATTCTACTGGTTAAACAAAACAAAATAAAACAAAAAGCCTCAAACCTGCTCCCCTGTCAGAGCTGACAAAATTTTAAACTGGGAATTCTCCTTCTTTGCATTGCCATCTGCTGGGTGGGGAGAGGCCAATTTGCATAACACCAGCTTCTCCCTCTGCCTTAGGTGATAAGAAGCAAAAGACCACAAAAATCAGTTTTTTGCACCAAATTTTGAGGTTAAAATCAACTAGAGTTACCAAAGTGTCTTACCTGGGCTCAAGCAAAACTTATTCAGTGTTTAACTTTGTTGGTTTGAGATAAAAACAGAAACATACGTTCTATCTGAATCTGCTAAAAGTCAAATAGGTTCTTATGATCTCTACTCCAATTTTTAACAAGTGTATGTTAAAAGGATGATTAATTTGGTCTGTTTCCCTGAGTAATTGTTAAAATAGTTTTAAAGGTTCTTAGTAACTTAAAACGTTAAGGTTTTACTTGATAATAAATTGAGATTAAATTCATTGGCTGTCTAACAAAATCAAAACTAAAGCACAAGTCACAACTAGTGATTAATATATTAATATAAGTTGAGGTCTATAGATGCTTGGGCTTTTGACTTGTGGCAAAACAACTGGGGATATTTACAACTGTTAAAAATCTGTTCTGCACTTAATTGCTTCATAAATTTACCATCTAAGAAAAACTCTGGTTACTGATTTTCTCACTTGGAAAATAAGGTTCACACTGATGGGAAAATGAGGGGAAAAAAAACCCTGTATGCAAAAAATTGTGAATATGTAAGCAAAATATAAGAACTAAATGAACATTTTTGTTAAAGGTAAAAGAAAGTAATTTTGTCCTGAATGAGATTGGTTGTTTTGAAAGAAATGGCTTTGGGACAATGTTTAAGGGAAAGGAAACGTAGAAGGTTCGTGAAAGGAAATCATTCAAAAAGAATTTTATGTGTGAGGTTGAGATAAATAACAATTTAAAGGTATATTGGTATAGGGTTAAAATTCTGCTTTTCTCTCTTTTATAAGACAAGTTTTTCCGGACCTTTGGTCTACTCTTGATAAGACTATGTAAATGAAGGGTTTCTCTTTTGATAAGACGACAAAAGCTTTAGGTCTTCTCTTTATCAGGTCTTTGATCGCTTAGTTAAAATTCTCTGAGGTTAAAAAGGAGTTAGGTTTTGCTAAAAGATTCCAAAGGCAAATGAGATCTTTTATTGCCACTTTGGTTAAATAGAGTTTTCAGATTTATAACAATTTGTAATTCTATTTAGGATATGCTTTGTAACTTCCTAGGGTTTTAATAAATTTCCCAAGAACGTGTTTCTTTTTAAGGGAAGCTGTAAAAGGCACTTTTGGGACAAATGCAATATTTGACATCTTTTAGATTAATACTAAAATGGATAAAAATTTCTAGAGCTAAAAACTGCATTAAAGCTAAACAAAAAATATGGGAAATTATGGTTTTGAAACTCTTGTTAAAAACATTGTTGTTCCTTTAATGTTTGCTTATCTAGATTAAGAAACTTTCTCGAAAGATATCTGTGATATACAGAAAGATCATAAAGTATTTGTTTGTAATCTAGAGCATTTACCTATTCTCTCTACTTAAACCACCTGAAATTCAAAAACATACAATGAATATTCTTTCTTTCATGGCAATTACAATTGTTGGAACAAATTCAATAAGAATCTGTTCATTTTATAGGAAGACACCACTGGAAATACTGGTTATTTCACCAAGGCTTTGACTGAAACAAACAATAATTAAAAATCAAACTGTAACATAACAGCCTTTACAACTGAAGACAGCACTTATGTACTTTAAATGATTTTCAAAAACTATTGGGAGATATTAATTGGATTCAGCCTCTTTTAAAGCTGTCTACTAGGGATCTTATTCCTCTGTTTGAGATCTTGCATAAAAACTCCCATCCAAATTGCAAACGAGAGTTAACTCCTTTGGCCTTAGAATCCTTATCTAAAGTTAATGAGGCTTTACAAGGGGTCATGCTTACAAGGATCAATTACAATAAGCCTTGGTCCTTAATAATTTTGCCAACTAAACATTCTGCCACCGCTTGCCTATGGCAAGAAGAAATATTAAAATGGCTCTATTTATCAGCTACTCCTAAAAAGGTTTTGGCCGAATATCCATCCTTAGTAGCACAAATAATTATTAAGGGGAGGATAAGAAGGAAAAAACAAAACAAAACAAAAAAAACTGTTTGCTTAAGAAATTGCAGAAATTGGTCTTCTGTATCCTAAATTTCAGATTTGAATAATTAATGCAGGGATTTACTGATTTTCAGGTTGCCATGATTAGATATGCAGGCAATCTTGGCTTTAATACACCTAAGGATCCTATTTTACAATTTGGCAAATTAAATTATTTTATTTTCCTCACAACAATAAAAACTAAGCTTTTGGAGGATGTCCTTTTAGCATTTTCTGATGGGTCCTCTAATGGCATGACTTCTGTAATTATTCATAAAAACTCATCTAAACCTAAAATTATTTCTTTTCAAACTAGGAAAACTTCAGCACAGAGAGCTGAACCTGTTGCTGTTATTAGATTATTTCAAGTAACTCCAGAGAGGTTTAATCTGTTTTCAGACTCTAAGTGTGTGGTTGGGCTCTTTCCAGCAACTGAAACTGCAACAATTCCTGTCTACCAGACAGGAATTTCAGGTTTACTTTTAAAATTACAAGTTAAAGTACAGAAATGCCAAGAGCCTTTTTTACATAGGACACATTAGAGCTCATTCTAAACTGCCTGGCCCCCTCTCTGAAATTCATCATCTAGGCTCTAAGCTCTGAGGCTACAATTTAAGATCACTCATAAACAGGCATGACAGATAGTAAAACAGTGCCCTTCTTGTGTTGTGCATTTACCTCTTCCTCATTTGGGAGTAAATCCTCGAGGACTAGTGCCCAATGCCATCTGGCAAATGGATGTCACACACATTTTAGAGTTTGGAAATCTAATGTATGTCCATGTGAATGTTGATACCTACAGCGGCTTCCTATATGCTACCTTACAAACTGGAGAAGCAGGAAAGCACATCGTAGCACACATGCTTTCTGGCATATCAGTGTTAGGGATCCCAAAACAAATAAAAACTGACAATGAATCCGGATATACTGGAACCGTGTTCGCTAAATTCTGTCAACAGTTACACATTAAACACATCACCGAAATCCTTTATAACCCACAAGGACAAGGTATAGTGGAATGGAATGGGCACATTTGTCCTTAAAAAATACCCTTGAAAAGATAAAAGAGGGGGAATGGTACCCCATCACGGGATCTCCCAGAAATCTTCTACATCATTCACTCTTCATATTAAATTTTTTAACCTTGGATAAAGAAGGACGTTCAGCTGCTGAACTTATCTGGCACAATGAGACGCAAAAAACTTTTACTATCATGCTTTGGAGGGACCCCTTGGATAATAAATGGTATGGTCCTGACCCAGTCTTGATCTGGGGACGAGGAGCAGTGTACATCTACTCACGACAAGCAGATGCAGCCCGATGGTTGCCGGAGAGACTAGTAAAGCAAATTGATCATAACACTCAGCCTTCCAGGGAGGAAAAATCTCCTTGAGAAAAATCTTTGTCTTTTCTTTTAGGGACCATGTTTTGGAGATGGTGGCACCTCCTCTGGATGGCAGCTTTCCAATATCTGGTAAAACATACACTTGGCGGTTTCGGGGACCCTTCTGTGGCCAGGCGACTGCTACAACAACAGACAGGGAATCCCTGCGATTGCTGCAGCGGAACTGCAAATGCCACACCTGATTGGGTACAAGGCCCTGATGGAGTGTTTCGACACCCTCTTCTAGCCACCAGAGATTGTGGGCCAAACACAGCTTATCAAGTGGTTGTAACTTCGGGGTCCGGTAGCCGTAGTATAAAATATTTCTGTGTGTCCAAACCACAGATTATTCCTGTTGCAGACGGCCGTCCTGGGCTCTGCCCATGCACCACCTTTTATGATAGCATGCACAGTAGTTGCTATAGTTCTGTCCAGCAATGTATAAGTAAAAATGATAATAAAACATATTTCATGGCCATCCTAGGTCGGAACGCTCATGCTAAAGGGAGCGATAATAACATGGTGATTCAGTCCTCCTGCCTTGGCACTGTGGGATAGACCTAGGATTTGCCTCCTCTTTCACTAATTGCAATATCACTCACAACTATACATCCCCAATTCTCACTCCCTCCCTCAGGACCTGTGGGCTGGGTCAGCAAACACATTTGTTTATAACAATAACGCTAAGAGTCAGGCATAAACAAAGCTAGGAGGCATTCTGTCTGGCTCACAGGAGGAAGAATGTATTCACTGGTTAGTAAATAAAACTTTTGTGAACCTTGTTCTTTGATGTTGAAGGTGTAAGCACCATAGGCGCCCTAGATGTGCCAGCCTTTGTATATGAGTTTAAGTTGTAACTACTCTTACCTATCCTCATAATGGGCACCAAATTAGCATATGTATATGTAGTAACTTATGCCTGGCTCTTGTTTGTTTTCTTATTCCTAAGTTAGGCTCTTTTTCTCTGGGCCAGAGTTAATATTATTCTTGTGTTCTTTAACCCCCTTTATTATCCATGTCTTAAGTTTGAGCCTTTAGACAACAATCTGCAGTGCTTTGTTTAACTTCCTCTTAATAGAGGTGGGAATATGCTTCTTCCCATGAGGTATCTGTGTGGGGAATATTGGTCTGACTTGGAACATTGTGAGGCCTAATCAACAGCAACAGGCTTAATTTCACATGTGCAGTAGTAGCAGAAGGAGATGCTAGTTTCTGCCTCTCATGGCAGGAGCTGTGTAACATCTGCCATTTCCTTACTGTGACCCTGTCATCCAGCAAGGCCAGTGCGGCTCCCGGCAGGATTATTTATTCTACTTCTGTAAACAGTACTATTATTTTGATAAAGATTACATTGAATGTTTTATTGCTTTGGACATTTTAACAGTATTTCCCCAATTCATGAACATAGTATATCCTCCCTTTATTTGAGTTGTCATATTTTTCATCAATGCCATATTTTTCAGAGTATATGTCTTTTATCTCTGGGTTAAATTTATTCCTAAGCATTTTATTCTTTTGCTACAGATGTAAATAAGTTTGTTTTTGTTTTTGTTTTTTGCTTTCTCTTCTATTTGTTATTAGAATATAGAAACTCAACCAATTTTTGTACATTTTTATCCTGGAACTTTACTGCATTTATGTCTTCTAAGTTTTTTGGTAGAGTCTTCAGAGTTTTCTGTAGTAAGTATCATGTCTTTGGCAAATAGTGAGAGTTTTACTTCTTAGCAGCTTAAATATATTTTCTTTTTTGCTCTGTTTGTTGTGGCTAGGAATTCTAGTCGTCTGTCGAAAAATAAGTGGTGAGAGTGGACATCTTTGTATTGTTTCTGATTTTGGAGTAAAATATTTCAACTTTTCACCATTGAGTATGATATTTGTGGGTTTGTCCTATATAGCCTTTATTCTGTTGAGGTATTTTCTCTCTATAACCACTTGGTTGAGTTTTTATCATGAACAGACATTGAATTTTTCAAATGTTTTTTGTATTTACTGAGACAATCATGATTTTAATTTTTGCTATCTTGATGTAGTGTACCACATTTTGCAGATATAAAACCATGCTTGCATCCCTGGAAATAATCCTACTTGATCATGTTGAATGATCCTTTTAATATATTGTTGGTTTGCTCATATTTGGTTGAAAATGGTCACATCTATGTTTGCCAGGATAATTACACGTTAATCTTTTTGTAGTGTCTTTGGCTGGTTTGGTATCAGGGTAGTGCCAGACTTTAGAATTAATTTGGAAGAATTTCTCCTTTTTTAGGGGGGGGGTGTGGGTAGTTTTAGAATTGGTATTAACTTTTTATTAAACCTTTGATAGAATTTACCTGTGAAGCCATTTGCTCCTGGACTTCCATTTGCTGGGAACTTATTTATTACTGATGAAGTTTCATTACTAGTAATCAGTATATTCATATTTTCTCTCTTCCTGATTCACCCTTGGAAGGTTGTTTCGATGAATGTATCTATTTCTCCTATGTTGTCCAATTTGTCACTTAAGTTCAAACTTATTCTAATAGCAATACATTTTTAATTTAATATATATAATATATACATATTATGTATATTTCATATTTTACATCTTTTTATAGATATAAATTCACTACTTTTGTCTTTTAACCTTTTCACTAGCTTTAAAAGTGATTAATTTACTACTGTTACATGTTTTTTACCAGTGTAAGTTTTTGCTTTCATAGTTTTCTTACACCTAGTTATGGCCTTTTCTATTCTGTTTAAAGAAGCCCCCTTACCATTTCTTAGAGAATATTCTTAGTTGTCAGGGGTTTTTTGTTTGTTTTTTGTTATTTTTTTTTCCTTTTCAGCACTTTGAATTTATCATGCCACTTCCTTCTTGCCTGCAAAATTTCTGCTGAAAATCAGCTAATAGTCTTATGGGGTTTGTCTGGTATATAGCTAGTTGTTCTTCTCTTGTTGCTTTTTTTTTAAGTTGGTTTATTTATCTTGAGAGAGGAGGGAGGGAGAAAGGGTACAAAGCAGGCTCTGCACTCCTAGTACAGAGCCTAATACAGGGCTCAAACTCATGAACCATGAGATCATGACCTGAGCCAAAACCAAGTGTCTGAAGCTCAACCAATTGAGCCACCCAGGCACCTACTTTTGGTGCTTCTATGATTTTTCTCTTTGTCACTAATTTTTGTCATTTTAATTATTTTGTATCTTGACTTGGCGCTTTTGTGGTTCAACTTGTTAGATACTCTGTGCTTCCTCGATCTGGATATCAGCTTCTTCACCCCAGATTAAGGAACTTTTCATAAGTTTTCTGCTTGTTTCACTCTTCTTCTGAGACCTCTGCAAGGTGAATTCTAGTATGCTTGCTGTCCTAAAAGTCCCTTACCCTATTTTCTTTTTGCCGCTGAGCTTGGGTGGTTTCCTTTAATTACCGTGTCTTCTAGATCCCTGATCCATTCTTCTGCATCTTCTAATCTGCTGTTGATTCCTTCCAGTTTTTGTATTCAGCTATGAATCATTCTTTTTTATATTCATTATATCTGTGTTGAAATTTTCTTATGGAGTTCTTTTCCAATTCCTTTCTCAATGCTGGTGAGTATCCTTGTAATCATTACTTTGATCTCTTCATCAGGTAGATTTCTTACTTTTATTTTACTTAGTTATTTTTCTGAAGTCTTACAGCCTATTTCTGTTTCCTCATTTTGTTTATGTGAATTAGGAGAAACAGCTACCTTTGTCAGTCTTCAAGGAAGTAACTTGCATAGGAATGTCCTGGTGTAGATTGCAATGCCTGGTGGCTTTGGCTGGCTGAGGCTGTAGCAGGCACGGACTGTGGGTTCTGGAGCACTCTTCACCAGGGTGGGCATGGTGAGACAGCTGGAGTCAAAATGGGGGTAGGCCAGATATTGCCCGGGCCATCCTGGTAGATGGTTGGTGCTAAAATGGGAATGGACTGGTGACTCCTGAGACACTCTGTACAGTGGACACTCTATTAAGGAGGTGTAGGGTGGATTTTTTTTTTCAGTGTTTTCCCCTGTGTCACCTTATAAAATACCTGGGGGTGCCTTGGTGTATACTGTACACCCAGGTATTTTACAAGGTGACACAGGCTAGAGCTTAAGTGCTTAATGAGCAGGGGCAACACCTTAGGGGATGGCTAGAGTTGGTATGGTTTAGGGGTCTGGGACTCACTGAAGCAGTAGCTCAGCTAGAATACCCAGATCCTATTCTCATCTGTGCTATCAAGGTCTTGGAAGAATGCAAGCAATAACACTCACCAGCACCTCCCATCCCAGAAATAGCTCTAGCAGTTCCCCTACCATTTGACACATTCTATAGTGTTAGTAAATAGGATTCTTTTCTTATAATCCAATTGCCCTTTAAATTATGTGTATGATTTACTGTACCCTAGGGCAGGTCGATCTGCTCATAGCACTGAGGGACCTATCTTTCCCTCTACTATGTTTTGCAGTATGGGTCAGAGTAGGGTTCCTGTTGTTACTGTGTCCTCATGTCTCTTGTCAATCTCTATGTGGTTCCTTTATACTTTGTTATGCAGGAGCTGTGCAATTGGCCCTCAGTTCTTTTTCAGAAAGAATTGCTCTAGATGTAGGTGTAGATTTGGTATGTCTATGGGAGGTGATGATGTCAGGTTCTTTCTGGGCTTTCATCTTGGACCTTCCTTGTTTATTGTTATTATAATTATTTTTTGTTATCTAGTCCATGAATATTTGAAACATATTCTTAAAAGTTTAAAAAAATTAATCTCTATTTTGAAGACAAGAATAAATGGAAGTGATATTTAAATATTTCCATTTTCCTTGTTAAAGTCTTAAACTTTTTATTTTGAACTAATTGTAAACTTACAGAAATTTTGCAAATATAGCATAAATAATTCAAATATATCTCTTAACCTGCTTCACCACATGATTCAAAAGGAAATATGAACCTAGGAGGAACTCACAGAGCATGACTCCATCTCAGATGCAGTCTTAACCTAAATCTTGACACTATACAAAGCCAAAACTACAGAACTGAACTATGCTATATGATTAATGACTTTGAAATGAAATTTTGGAGAATATGATATTGTTTTAACTATCTTTTGTATATTTTTCATGAACACAAGTCATATGTTTATTGTCTCAAAAATGGGTATTAAAATGAAACAAGATAGGAAAGTAGATTAAAAGGAAATGTGGTATTATAGTTGTGACATAATTTGCAGAACAAAAGTAAGTCCTCAACCATCACTCATATTCATTGCTAAATTCTTAGAGCATCCATAGTTCAGAAACTTCCTGAGACCTAAATAATCTATTTCATTTATTAGATATTTTCCTGTGTGTGTGTGTTGTGTATTTGTGTATTGCAGTACAAGTTAATGCATTTTAATCAGATAAATAACATTTTAAACAGACATTATTACTAAAGTAATTAGAAGATATTTATTATTGTAATTAATAGTATTATTTAGTTTTAAGTATATATTCTATTTATTTGGTTGGTGGTCTATTTTAGTTTTCATTCAACTGGAAATAATGGTGAAATTATTTTTTCATAGTATTCCATAATTTATTTTGCTGTTTTTATTTCCTATCACTACATGTACTTTTATATTGTGTTCACTTTTGCTTTTTCCCTTAGCCTTGAAAGCTTTGCATCTGTAATGATTTGTCCACAGTGTATTGCTTCCCTTCCCCTCTATTGTAGACTTAAATTTCCCTTATTCTATGTTTTGGTATTACTTTGGTCATAACACAAGAAGAGCACTTATTATGTTTTATTACACTTAGTTTTATGATCTTCTCTTTCCCCTGCTAGATAATGACTTGCATCAAGCAAGGCCACTTAGGTATGTTTATATCCACAGAGTACAGAATAATTTCTGGAATGTAGTGAATGTTCGATAGAGAGATTTTGATTCAACAAAGTTATGAAATCCCATTCATAAGATAAAGTGCAAAATTTTTCATTGTATAGTTCTTCGGTAAAACAGCACATTTTAAGTATTAACCAATTCAGTGTTAGCCAAAGCTAGCTAGATATTTAAATGGCAATTTGACAGGGTATCACACTGTGGATGGAGGTGTTACAGGGGATTTTTTTTCTTAAGAGTTTGGTATTACATTTACTTTCTAGTGTTAAAACTGTTTTTTGGGTAACACTGCATGCAATTAGACAAGATAAATACAAAAAGGGTTGCAGTGTCTATTTCTCTCTCATTAATGAATGGTTAACATTGTTAAAGTGCTTACTGTAGGCGGATCTAAATTCTTTGCATGCATAAATTCTTCTAATCATGACATGCTTTCTGTGATGAATATATTGTTATTCTTTTAGTTTAAAGATACAAATCTGTCACAGAGGCTGGACTTACCAAAGAGAAGTCAGGTAGGAAGTTACGGAGCTCAGCAGCCAGGGGTCTTGCTGAGGATTCTGGGTTACTCCTACGTTGCACTCCTCTTGTAATGACAAGAGCAAGCTGTAGAAGGAGCAATGGGTTAGAGCAAAGATGGCAACAGGGATGCCTTAACAGTCATATCCTAATCACTCAGGCAAAATAAGAGTTTGGATTGTTAGACCTACCATATTATTTCTAGTTTTCTTTATTTGCTGGGATCCTCACTTTCTTCCTGTATTCTCTACTTTCACCCACAGAAAATACGGTCAACAAGTAGGTGCCAGAATGTTATCGCAAATCTAAAGAGATGGCTGGCATAAATTCTATGGACTTAGTGCAAAATAGGTGTAAGAATATCTATGTATATATATATATACACACACACATACTTTCTATGGCTGATAGTCCCATTTCAAAGTTGTTGCCTGGTTGCATCTCTGACATGCTGAGATCTATTTTTTCAGTGACTGGAGGAGATTTCAACTCTATATGTATCTTCTAGAAAAGTGCTAATTTTCTTGGCAAGTCAAGAACAGAACATCTGCTTTTATTGACTCTAGTTGAAAAACAATAAGAAAACCATTTCTTTTTCTGTGCTGGTGATATGATTGTAATATCCTATTGCATATTAATGATTCTTTAGATCCATCCTTGTTTGAATTCGAATGGTCAGAAATAAAATGATGCAGTATTGAGTTATAAAACAGTAGTAAACAATATTTGCTAAATGCTTTCTTCATCAAATGGAAATATACATATATGATATAACTAAAATGAATGAAACCTTTTAAAAGGAAGTTCTTCTTGTTTATAATGTTCCTTCTCTAGTTACATGACAGCTAATGTAGTATTCATGGTCAAATTTAACTTTTGAGACCATCTGCTCTATGCAAGATGTCATAGAAATAAAAGCTGTTTTGAAATGAAAAGAGAACAAAAATCTTATTCAGAGAACACCTCCCAGCTGTGTTACCAGTTACTGTGTAATCATCTTTCATTATACATGCTGTATGGGGTATAGAGGATGATTAGAAATGCAAACCTGATGTTCTGGATTTGTACATCTCTTTTAGGGCCAGATTGGCTCAGCAAGGAATTTAGCCTCAGATTTCAATTGTATCTCATGAAATGTTTTGCTAAGTCACTAATAGTTGTTGAGCGAACATTTTCATATTCTAAGAGACAACCTAAAGACAAATTCTAAAATTCTTGTATTTATAGAATACTAGACACTAATCAGCATGAGACTAAGCAAACTTAGGACCATACTATTATCTTTATTTCTTTTTTTCTTCCAATTTCTACTAAAAGAATGAAAAGCATAGCAAGAAGTCCAGTGCTGCAAGTACTTAAAATCTATATATCTATCTAATGTCTTTCCAAAGTCAAAAACTTGTCAGTTTTGGAGGGCATCTTTTCAGATATTCTACCCTTTTGAGAGAACAGTTGTAGAATATAGCTAGGTAATGTCTTAAGTGGGAAAATAATATGTATATTTTGTAGCTTACCTTTGCATTTAGTTTACTACAGGTCCATAGAGGGTAGTAAGAGCTGATTCATTTTATGTAGGAGTACTATACTGCAGACATATTTCCAGTTGTTCCGATTCTCTATTGCTACAAAACTACTGTAAAACTCAAAACATACTGGTTAAAATGTCAATGATTTTATTGTATCTAGTCATTTTGTGAAAAAGGTAGATGCACAAGACCTAGATAGGAGATTTTCCTGGTTCACGTTGTATAAACTGGTTACTTAGTAATAATTAGCTGATAACAGGCTGGATGATAGAAGATAGATATCCCCATATGTCTATGGCCTTAGTGGAGATAGTTGGAGAATTGGCTTCAGAAGGCCTCTCTCCAAGTGGTCTCAAGGCTTCCCTATGCACTACCAGTATGATAATTGGCTTTCTTACGAAACAACTCAGAGCACTGTGATACCAAAGTGGATGATGCCAATCCTTTTTAAGGGAATGCCCCACACTGACACAGCATCGTTACCACCAAATTCTATTGGACAGAGTAGTCATAGATCAAAACAGACTCAAGGAGAGGGGAGAGAAGTTGTTTCTTCTTAATAGGAAGAGGAATATTAAAGAACCCATGGTCATTTTTAATCTGACATACCAGTTTTTGGTCAAACAACCAACTTACTAATTATTCTTGTGTAGACATTTTTGTGATTATAGTAGTGGACATTCTTACAAGTGATACTAATGAATTTTAAAATGCTGATTTGCATTTATGATATTGACAGATATTACTATTTTTCTGGATGTATCTTACCATGTATTCATCTTCTTTATCTAGAACATAGTACTGATATTTAGAAGGCAGTGTGGAGGGATGAAAACATTTATAGAAACAGAAAAATAGTAGGGCAATTATTTAAGAGTCATTCAGTTTCCTGGTATCCGTTTCTTCTCTTAAAATTTATAAGTAGATGATTAAATTTCTTAGATCCATTCTACTGGTAACCTTTCGTAATCCTATGATTATATATATTTTTTTTTATTGTGTAAAGCATTACAATGAAGCAAAAATTTAAAGACTATTTCAAGAGAACATGCAAAATCTGAGGTCCTGAATCGTCAGGGTTTTGTTTGTTTGTTTTTACCCCTTAATATTTGCTTAGCAATTATAGCTATAAGATAATCTTTATCAAGGCAAGTATTGAGAATGTTTTTTGAGAACATAATATATATAATTTGGTTATATTAGTTTTGATTTAAATAATTATCTAAATATTTCTATTTATTGTAATATCCAAAGAGAGGTTAGAGACTCAGGAGATCAAATTAGTCAACAGTACATATTATCAGTAGCTTAACATTTGCTTCATGTAAGTGAGATCAAAATTTTGAAATTGTTAATACCATCTATATTTAATTTATGTATCTATAGTAAACTACAAGATGAAATTATATTTTATATATCTTTCATGATATCATACAATAAAAGTTACTTGAATATACATGAATATCTCACAAAAGCTTAAAATCTGGCTTCAGAATGCCTGTGATCATAGGTATCACACATAATAAAAATACTTGGTAAATATGTCTCAACTCTTAAAGTTTTAAATTCAAGAAGATATTAAAGAAAATTTCAACTGATATGTGATACCTTATGAAAGTTGTATAAATAACTCATTTTTCCCATGCACATTTTAACTGGTCTGGGAAATAAATTATGTAAAATATGAAATCAAAAGTAATTGAGTGTTACAAAAAAACACTATCCTATGTCCCCCTTAATATTTTTCATTTATTTTACTTTTAAAGGCAATTTTATTTTGGGTGATTTTTTAAATTTCAAAGGTAATATACCCTTATTTAAAAATTTTTAATTATACAATAATTAAACATGCCATGTTAGTTTCAGGTGTATAATACAGTGATTCACCAATTCTACATTACACATTGCTGATCCTGATAAGCATACTATCAGTCCTCTTCACTCATCCCCCCAGTCACCTCCCCTCTGATAACCACCGGTTCTCTATATTTCGTCTGGAGTGGTTTTGTTTCTAAAATACAAATATGAGGAAACCATATGACTTATTTAACATTATACCCTCTAGATCAACTATGTTGTTACCAATGGCAAGATTTCATTATTTTTATGGCTGAATAATATTCACTGTCCATTCCATTCACACACATATATTTTTAACATTTTAAATTAGGTTTTTATTTAAATTCAAATTCATTAACTTGCAGTATAATATTAGTTTCAGTAGATTTTGTGGTCCATCACTTATATACAACACCCCGCACTCATCACAAGTGCCTTCCTGAGTACCACTCCCCATTGACTCCTCTCCAGTGAACCTCAGTTTATTCTCGATACTGAGTGAGTTTTATGGTTTGCTTGTCTTATTTTCCTCCATGTTCCTTAAACTCTACATTCTTTATCTATTCACCCATTCATGGATCCCTAAGTTGATTCCATAATTTGGCTATTATAAACAATGCTGCAATAAATAAAGGTGTGCATATATCATTCTGAGTTAATGTTTTTGTATTATTTGGGTAAATACTCAGTAATCGAATTACTGGATCATAGGGTAATTCTATTTTTAACTTTATGGAGAACCTCCATACTGTTTACCACAGTGACTGTACCAATTTGCATTCCTAACCAACACTTGCTATTTCTTGTTTTTGGCCATTCTGACAGATGTGAGCATATTGTGGTTTCCCTAATGGTGAGTGATGTTGAGCATGTTTTCATGTGTCTTTTGCCCATCTATATTTCTTTGGAAAAATATCTCTTCATGTCTTCTGCCCATTTTTTAATTGCATTATTTGCGTATATAGCATTGGGTTGCAAAAGTTCTTTATATATTTTGAAAGAAACCTCTGCATTGGATATTTCAGTTTCAAATATCTTCTCCTACTCAGTATGTTATCTTTTTTTGTTTTGTTGTTTCCTATGCTGTGAAAAAACCTTGTAATTTTGATTTAGTCCAAATAATTAATTTTCCTTTTGTTTTCCTTGCCTTAGGAGCCATCCAGAAAAATATTGCTATGGCTGATGTCAGAAAATTATTGCCTGTGTTCTCTTCTAGGATTTTTATAATTCTCATCTCACATTCATGGCCTTAATCCATTTTAAGTTTATTTCTGTATATAGTGTGAGAAGGTGGTCCATCTTAGTTCTTTTGCATGTAGCGGTCCACTTTTCCCTGCACCACTTGTTGAGACACTATTTTTCTCTTTTTCAAAGATTAACAAATTGTGAGTTTATTTATGGACTATTTATTCTGCTCCATTGATCTATGTGTCTGTTTTTGTGCCACACTGTACTGTTTTAGTTACCACTGTAGTATATCATGAAATCTGGTACTGTGATACATGTTTTCTTTTTCTTTCTTCTTCTTCAGACTGCATTAAATCTATAGACTGCTGTGGGTAGTAGGACATTTTAACAATATTTGCTCTTCCAACCCATGAACATGGAATATCTATTTGTGCTGTCCTCAATTTCTTCCAACAGTGTTTTCAGAGTACAGTGTTTCCTTGGTTAAGTCAAGTCCTACATATTTTATGTTTTTTGGTGCAAAGTTGAAAGGGAGTTTTTTTCTTAATTTCTTTTTCTGTTACTTCATTATTAGTGTATAGAAATGCAAGGGATTGTGTGTGCTGAATTTGTAACCTGTGACCTTACTGAATTCAATAATTGGATCTTGGAGTTTTTAGTGGAATCCATAGACATATATATATATATATATATATATATATATATATATATATATATATATGACATATATGTATATATGTCATGTCATCTGAAATTAGTGAAAATTTTAGTTCCTCATTAATTCAGATGGCTTTGATTTCTATTTCTTGCATGACAGCAGTGGCTAGACTTCTAGTAATATGTTGAATAAAAGTGGTGAAAGTGATCATTCTTGTGTTTTCTGATCTTTGAGGAAAAGCTCTGGTTTTTTTTTCCACATTCAGCATGATGTTAGCTATCCGTTTTTCATATTTCATTTGAGACATTATATTTCTCTAGGAATTTATCCATTTCTTCTAAATTATCCAGTTCATTGGCATATAATTTTTTCATAATAGTCTTTTGTTATCCTTTGTGTTGTTGGATATTTCTCTTTCATTTATGACTTTATATGACTCCTTTTATTGATGAGTCTGGGGCTAAAGATTTATCAATTTCCTTGCTCTTTCAAAGACCCAGGTTGTTCTTTCTTTCTCTCTCTCTCTCTTTTTTTTTTAGTCTCTCATTTAGCTTAGGTGTAAAGTTATGTTGAGATGTCTCTTCATTCTTGTGTAGTCCTATATTGCTATACACTTCCCTCTTAGAACAGCTTTTGCACCATAGTATTATCCTTTTAGTTTGTCTTCCTATATTTTCTTTTATTTCCACTTTATTAGTTGAGGAATTCATTGTTTAATAGCATATTATTTAACTTCTATGTATTTCTGTTCATTCTTGATATTTTTTGGTTCATTCCTAGTTTTATAGAATTGTGGTTGGAAAAGATGCGTATGACTTAAATCTTTCAAATTTGCAAAAACTTGTCTGTGGCTTAACAAGAGATCCATTCTCTACAATTTTCCATGTGCACATGAAAAGAATATGTATTCTGCTCTATTTGGATGTAGTGTTCTAGATAGATCTTTTAGATCCATCTGGCTGATGTGTCACTCAAAGCCACTGTCTCCTTGTTGATTTTCTGTCTGGATGATCTATTCATTGATGTAAGTGGGGTGTTAAAGTCCCCTACTGTTACTGTATTACAATTGATTTCTTGTGTTATGTCTATTATTAGCTCTTTTATGTATTGGGGTATTCCCATGTTGGATTGTTTCCTTTACAGTTATGGAATGTCCTTATTTGTCTCTTGTTACAGTTTTTTAAAGCCTATTTTTTGCAATGTAAGTATTGCATTCCAGCTACCTTTTTACTTCCATTTGATGATAAATCCCTTTCCATCCTTCACTTTCAATCTGCATTTGCCTTTAGGTCTGAAATGCATCTCTTATAGGCAGCAAGCATATAAGTGGATCTTGCTTTTTTATCCAGTCACCCCATGTCTTTCTCTTGGAGCATTTAACCTATTTAAATTCAAATAATTGTTTATAATCATATGCTTATTGCCATGTTGTTACTTGTTTCATGATTGGTTTCATAGAAATAGTTTTTCTTTCTTTCTTCTTGCTCTTTGTAATTGTATGGTGTTTTGTTTTGTTTTTAGTATAATGCTTGGATTCCTTTCTCTGCATTTACTGTGTATCTATGACAGGTTTTTGGTGCATTGTTACCATGAGGTTCATATATAATATTTTATGTGTATAGAAATCTATAGTAAGTTGATGGCCACTTAAGTTTGGACCCATTTTGAATACTAAATTTGTACTTCTTGCTCATATTTTATGTATATGTCACACTTTACATTCCTGTATGAATCCTTTGATTTTTGTAGATATAAAACCATTACATAGGCTACAGTAGTAAAAATAAGTGATTATTATACTCTTTCTATTATATGTTAGCATTTGTATGTGAGTTTTTTCATCTCATAATTTTCTTACTCCTAATTATGATCTTTTCACTCAGAGAATTTTCTTTGTTGTTTCTTGTGAGGCTGGTGTAGTGGTCATGAATTCTTTTAACTTTTGTTTGTCTAGAAAACTCTCACCTTCTATTCTGAATGAAAGCCATGGGGGAAACAGTATTCTTGTTTGCAGGTTTGTTTGTTTTAGTGCTTTGAATATATCATGTCTCTCCTTTCTGGACTTAAAAAGTTCCTGCTGCTATGTTGTCTACAAGAGATTTACTTCAGACACAAAGACACATGCAGATTGAAGGGATGAGAAAACATTTGCCTTATAAATGGAAGCAAAAAGATGTTTAGCACAGTAATACTTAGATCCTAAAACAAAGGCTATAATCAGAGAAAAGGGACACTACATAATCCTAAAGTGGGCAATACACAAAGGAGAATAATCATAAAAATTTATGCACCTAAGATGAAGCACCTAAATACATAAAGCAATTGTTAACATAGAGGAAGAAATTAACAGTTAAGCAGTGTTAGTACAGGACTTTACTGTCTGGATAATCTAAGTGGGGTTTAATCATCAAGGAAACAGTGGATTTGAATGATACATTAGACTAATGGACCTCTCATATATGCATAACTTTCTTTCTAAAACAACTGGAATAGACATTCTTTTCAAGTACACATGAAATATCTTCCAAGATTGAAATTATATAATGTATCTTTCCCCACCCACACTGTATGAAAATAGAAATTATAAGAAAAAAAATCCAGAAACACAAATACATGGAGGCTAAATAACATGATACTAAAAAATGAAGGGTCTACCAAGTAATCAACAGCAAATCAAAAATACATGGAAACAAATGGTACAAAATCTAAGAGGTACGTCTGTAGCAATACAGGTCTATGTCAAGCAACAAGCAAAATCCTGAATAAAGCTCCTAACGTTATTCTTAGAGGATCTAGAAAAAGAAAAATAATGCTTAAAGATGTATAAGGAAGAAAATAATAATAAAAATAAACATTAATGAAACCAGAAACTGGTTTTTTAAAAAAGATAAGATTGGTAAGCCATTAGCCAGTATTATCAGAAAGAGGGAGAGAGGACTCAAAGGAGGACAAATATAAAAAAAGATAATTTTATGAAAAACGATATGCCAACCAACTGGATAACCTAGAAAAAATGGATAAGTTCCTGGAAACCTATAATCTTCCAATACTGAGTCAGAGATTGAAAATTGAAACAAACTAATTACTAGCAATGAAATGGAATCAGTAATTAGGAAATTCCTAATGGGGCACCTGGGTGACTCAGTTGGTGAAGCATCAAACTCTTGATATCAGCTCAGATCATGACATGACAGTTTATGGGACTGAGCCCTGAGTCAGGGCTCACTGACATTGTGGAACCTGCTCAGTATCTTCTTTCTCTCACAAAAATAAACATTTAAAAAATAATATACTCTTAACAATCAAAAGTCCAGGATTAGATGTGTTCACAGGTGAATTATACCAAACATTTAAAGAAGAATTAATACCTTGGGCACTTGGGACTCAGTTGCAATGGGCTCTTGATTTCAACTCACGTCATGATCTCATGATTGTGAGACTGAACCTCACATCAGGTTCTGCACTGGGTGTGGAACCTGCTTAAGATTCTCTCTCTTCCTTGCCCCTCACTCATACACTCTGTCAAAAATAAAGAAAAGAGAGGCAACAAAAAAGAGAGTACCTCTTCCAAATAAAAGAAGAAAGGGAAATTCCAAATTCATACTGCAAGTCCAGAATTATCCTGAAACCAAAAATAGACAGAGATACTACAAAGCAATATAACTACAGGCCAGTTATCTAATGGAGATAGATAAAAAATCCTCAGCAAACTGATTCTAATAATACTTTAAAAAATTATTCACCATGATCAAGTGAAATTTATTCCACAGTTGCATGCGTGGTTCAACATTTACAAATCAATATGGTACATCAAATTAATAATAAGAGAAATGATAAACACCAAATAATCATCTCAATACATGCAGAAAAAGCATTTGACAAATTCAACATCCATTGATGAAAACTCAGTGGAAAATCAGAAGAAACATATCTCAACATACTAAGTGCCATATATGAAAAACACACAGCTAACCAAATTTTCAGTGGTAAAAAAACAAAGAGCTTTTCCTCTAAAAACAGGAACAAGACCGATGTACACTCAGCAGTTTTATTCAATATAGCACTCAAAGACATAGCCACAGCAATCCCAATAAATAAAAGGCATCCAAATTGTTAAGGAATAAGTAAAACTTCACTGTTTGCTGATGACATGATACAATATGTAGAAAAACCCTTAAAACTTCACCAAAAAAAACTACTAAACTCATAAGTTAATTCAGTAAAGTCGCAAGATACATTCACAGACAGAAATCTATTACTTTTCTAGACAGTAATAATAGAAAAAAGAAATTAAACAATCCTATTTTTAATTGTACAAAAAAAAGAATAAAATGCCTAGGAATAAACATTTAATCACGGAAGTAAAAGGCCTTCAAAAACTAGAAAGGACACAGACTATTAAAAAGATATCCTATGCTCATAGATTAGAAGGACAAAGAAGATTAAAGTGTCCATACTATACAAAAAGTCTGCAGATTTAATGTAATCCCTATCAAAATACGAACATTTTCACAACATTAGAACAAATAATCCTAAAAGATATATGAGACTAAAAAACCCCAAAATACTCAGTCATTTTGAGGAAGATGAACATAGCTGGAAGTATCACAATTCCAGATTTGAAGGTATACTACAAGCCATAGTAATCAAAACAGTATGGTACTAGCACAAAAATAGGCACATATATCAATGGCACAGAACAGAGACACAGATAAACCCAACATTTTTATGGTCAATAAAAAATACAATAGGGAAAAGAATAGTCTCTTCAACAAATGAGCTGGGAAAACTGGACCACTTTCTGACACCATACATAAAAATAAGCTCAAATCAATGTAAAGACCTGAATGTGAGACCTGAAACCATAAATTTCTAGAAGAAAACAGGCAGTGATTTATTTGACACAGCCATAGAAACATTTTTCTAGGTATGTCTCCTTAGGCAAGGAAAATAAATGCTACATCATTGAGATTGTACCAAGATAAAAACACACAAAACAAAACAACAACAACAACAAAACGTTTGCATAGCAAGAAACAAAACAAATGAGAAAACATTAACAAAATGAAAATATATCCTACTAAAGAGAAAAATATATTTGCAAATGATATCTCATATGGAGTTGATATCCAGAATATATGAAGAACTTATATAACACCAAGAATATTCAATTGAAAAATGAATAGACATTTTTCCAAAGAACACATCCAGATGGCCAATAAACACATAAAAAAATGTTAACCATTACTAATTATCAGGGAAATTTAAATCCAAATCACATCTCACCCATGAGAATGGCTAGAATAAAAAACACAAGAAATATTTAATGTTAGTGGTAACAAATTGGTAGCTGCTATGGAAAACAGTGTGGAGGTTCCTTAAATTTAAAAATAGGATTAACATATAATCCAGTAATTCCCCCTATGGTATTTACCCAAGGAAAACAAAAACACTAAATTAAAAAAAATAATATTTATTTTTGAGAGAAGGACAAACCATGAGCAGGGGACGGGCAGAGAGAGAGGGAGACAAAGAATCTAAAGCAGGCCCCGGGCTCTGAGCTGTCAGCACAGAGCCCGACATGGGACTCGACCCCACAAACCATGAGATCATGACCTGAGCTGAAGTCAGATGCCCAACTGACTGAGCCACCCAGGGGCCCCAGAAAAATGCTAATTTGAAAAGATGTAATGCACCCCCATGTTTATTGCAGCATTATTTATAATGGCTAAGACATCGAAGTAAGATAATCAATAGAAGATGTGGTATATATGGAATATTGAAATATAACTCAGCCCTACAAAGAGATCTTGCCATTTGCAACAAAATTAATGGACCTAGAGGATATAATGCTAAGTGAAATGTGCCAGACAGAAATTCCATATGATTTCACCCACGTGTGGAATTTAAGAAATTAAAAAAAGAGAGAGAACAGAGTTGTAAATACAAAGAACTGATGGTTTCCAGAAAGGAGGTGTGGGAGGGGGGAGGTGGTGGGAATGAAATAGATAAAGGGATTAAGAGTACATTTATGATAAACACTAAGTAATGTGTAGTATTTTTTAATAATTGTATTGTACTCTTGAAGCTAACTCTGTTAATTATACTTGAATGAAAAATTTAAAATTACCTTAATTATCATTAAGCTGCTAAACACTGTGGCAATGAGTCAAATTGTTTTTTTAACAGATCACTTTACAATTAATATGATCATTTATAAACAGATACCACTCTCACTCTCACCTTGTTGGCTGGTCATTCTTTCAGGAATTCTTCGTTGTACTCTCCATTGCAGTGGTGAGTCATTTTTGTCTTAAAAGAATCAATCCTGGAATTCTTTTAAGGTAATGATAACATGAATTGAATATTTACTATATAAACAGAAGTTAAATGCCTTTCATATCGTGTTTAATCTTTAGCCTTAAAAAAACAAATAAGGAAGTAGTATATAGTTCATTATCCTTCAGAGGAAATCAAGAGAAGCTAAGTTACTTATTTAAACACATATGCCTAGTGCGACATAGGGAGAGTAAATATGTGACTGGGTAACCTCCCTCTTTCTCATCCATTCAATGTACCATATATTGATTGCCTGTTATGTGCCTTTCTTACTATTTAGTATTCAAAAGTCTAGACAAATGTGGTTCCTTTACCTGTGGAATTGACAGAGGCCAAGTGGTGACAATTTACTAAGGAGTAACAAGGAAAGGTGTATACCATGCAAATCTGGACAGCAGAGCAGGGACAAAGCTTTTTTAAAGTAATATCTATATAAAGTTAAGCTGCTATCTGAAGAGTGATTTAGATTTAGCTAAACAAACATTTATGAAAAACAGGAGTCACTGGACAATGCTTAAAAAGTGGCCATTTTCAAAGTGGATGGACCTGAGGGTGTCATGCTAAGCGAAATAAGTCAGGCAGAGAAAGACAGATACGATATGTTTGCACTCATAGGTCTAACAGGAGACCAGGAGAAACCTAATGGAGGATCAAGGGGAGGGGAAGGGGGAAAGGGAGTTGGGGAGAGAGAGGGACGCAAAAACCTGAGAGACTATTGAATACTGAAAACGAACCAAGGGTTGAAGGGGGAGGCTGAGGGGAAAAAGAGGTGGTGGTGATGGAGGAGGGCACTTGTGGGGAAGAGCACTGGGTGTTGTATGGAAACCAATGTGACAATAAACTATTTTTAAAAATTCAGCAAATATGCCAAGGAGTGGATTAGGTGTGCTAAATTCTCCATTTTGTTACTCCAGCTAAAAGTTCTGATGATTGCTTTATCCCCAGCAATAACTCTTTTTTCCAAGCCAAGCTTTGGGTTGCCAGGTACAATCCAGGACACCCAGTTAAATTAAAAAAAAAAAAAAGTGACATTTTCAAAGTGAAATATGTTGAGTTTCATTAAATGAAACAAGGATAGTAGCCTGGGGCTCAGAGAAGCTGAAGGTGTTTGTTGTTGCAGTTGTTGTTTGTTTTGGTTTTATTTTTATTTTTCTCTTTTTTTTAATAGTTTATTACCGTGTTGATTTTCATATAGTACCCAGTGCTCTTCCCCACAAGTGCCTCTCTCCATGACCATCACCGCTTTCCCTCTCCCTCTTCAGCCCTCAGTTAGTTATAAGTATTCAAGAATCTCATGATTTGCCTCCCTCCCTCTCCCCATGGTCCCCTGTTAGGCTTCTCCTGTTAGACCTATGAATAAAAACATGCAGTATCTGTCCTTCTCTGTGTGACTTATTTCACTTAGCATAACTCCCTCCAGTACCATCCATGTCGCCACAATGGCCAGATTACATTCTTTCTCATTACCATGTAGTACTCCATTGTATAGATAAACCACATCTTCTTTATCCATTCATCAGGTGATGGACACTTAGGCTCTTTCTATGATTTGGCTATTGTTGAAAGTGCTGCTATGAACATTGGGGCACATGTTCCCCTATGCATCAGCACTTCTGTATCCCTTGCAGTGATATTGCTGGGTCATAGGGAAGTTCTATTGTTAATATTTTGAGGAACCTCCACACTGTTTTCCAGAGCAGCTGTACCAGTTTACATTCCCACCAACAGTGTAGGAGGGTGCCCATTTCTCCACATCCTCGCCAGCACCTATAGTCTTGATTTGTTCATTTTAGCCACTCTGACTGGTTTGAGGTGGTATTTCAGTGTGGTTTTGATTTGTATTTCCCTGATGAATGATGCTGAGCATCCTTTCATGTGCCTGTTGGCCATCTGGATGTCCTCTTTGGAGAAGTGTCTGTTCAAGTTTTTTTCACATTTCTTCACTGGATTATTTGTTTTTCAGGTATGTAGTTTAGTGAGTTCCTTGTAGATTTTGGATACTAGCCCTTTATCTGATATGCCATTGGCCACTATCTTTTCCCATTCTGGAGGCTACCTATTAGTTTGTTTTTATTGTTTCCTTTGCAGTGCAGAAGCTTTTTATCTTGATGAGGTCCCAATAGTTCATTTTTATTCTTGATTCCCTTGACTCTGAAGAGGAGGAAATTGCTGTGATTAAGGTCAAGGAGGCTATTTCTTGCTTTCTCCTCTAGGGTTTTTATGGTTTCTTGTCTCACACTCAGGTCCTTCAGCCATTTTGAGTTTATTTTTGTGTATGGTGTAAGAAAGTGGCCTAGTTTCATTGTTACATGTTGCTGTCCAACTCTCCCAGCACCACCTGCTAAAGAGGCAGTCTTTTTTCCATTGGATACTCTTTGCTGCTTTGTCAAAGATCAATTGGCCAAATATTTGTGAGTCCAGTTCTGGGTTCTCTAGTCTATTCCATTGGTCTATGTGTCTCTTTTTGTGCCAAGCCATACTGTCTTGATGATGAAAGCTTTGTAGTAGAGACTAAAGTCTAGGATTATGAAACCTCCCATTTTGGCTTTCTTCTTCAATATTACTTTGGCTATTCGGGGTCTTTTCTGGTTCCATACGAATTTTAGGATAGTTTGTTCTAGCTTGGAGAAGAATGCTGGTACACTATTGACGGGAATTGCATTGAATGTGTAAATTGCTTTGGGTAACAATAACATTTTCACAATGTTTATTTTTCTGATCCATGAGCACAGATTTTTCCAATTTCCTTCATAAGTCTTCTATAGTTTTTGGCATACAGGTCTTTTATAACTTTTGTTAGGTTTAGTTCTAGGTATTTTGGGATTTTTTTGTGCAATTGTGAATGGGATCCATTTCTTGATTTTTCTTTCTGTTGTTTCATTTTTGGTGTATAAGTATTCAACCCATTTCTGTACATTGATTTTGTAGCCTCTGACTTTATTTAATTCATGGATCAATTCTAGTAGGCTTCTGATGGAGTTGATCGGGTTTTCCATGTAGAGTATCATGTCATCTGTGAAAAGTGAAAGTTTGACTTCATCTTTACCAATTCTGATGCCTCCTATTTCCTTTTGTTGTCTGATCACTGATGCTAGGACTTCCAGCACTATGTTAAACAACAGTGGCAAGAGAGGACATCCCTCTCGTGTTCCTTATTTCAGAAGGAAAGCTCTCAGTTTTTCCTCATTGAGGATCATATAAGCTGTGGGCTTTTCATTAATGGCTTTTATAATGTTTAAGTAATTTCTTCATTCCCGACTTTCTTCAGGGAATTGTTTTTAAGAAGGGATGTTGTATTTTGTCAAATGCTTTTTTTGCATTTATTGACAGGATCATATAGTTTTTATCATTTCTTTAGTTAATGTGATGTATCACACTGATAGATTTGCAAATATTGAACCAGCCCTGTAGCCCAGGAATGAATCCCACTTGATCATGATGGATCATTTTTATGTGCTGTTGAATTCGATTTGCAGTATCTTGAGGATTTTTGCATCTGTATTCATTAAAGATATTGGCCTCTAGTTCTCTTTTTTTGTTGGGTCTCTGACTGTCTTAGGAATCAAAGTGATATGTGCTTCGTAGAATGGGTCCAGAAGTCTTCCTTCCATTTTTGGAATAAGTTGAGAAGGATGGGTATGAGCTCGGCTTTAAATGTCTGGTAGAATTCCCCTGGGAGGCCATCTGGCCCTGAGCTTTTATTCGTTGGGAGATTTTTGATAACTGATTCGATTTCTTCACTGGATCTGGTCAGATTTTCTATCTCTTCCCGTTTGAATTTTGGGAGTGCATGTGCTTTTTAGGAATTTGTCCATTTCTTCTTGATTGTCCAGTTTGTTGGCATATAATTTTTCATAGTAATCTCTGATGATTGCTTGTATTTCTGAGGTATCGGTTGTAATAGATCTATTTTCATTCGTGATTTTGTCTATTGTGGTGTTCTCTTTTCTTTCTGAGGAGTGTGACTAGAGGTTTATCAATTTTGTTTATTTTTTCAAAGAACTACCTCTTGGTATCATTTATCTGTTTGTTTTTGTGGATTCTCTATTGTTTATTTCTGCTCTGATCTTTATTCCTAAAGGGGTACTTAATCAAGTTATAGATGAAAATTTCTCCAATCTGGGGGAAGAGAAAGAGATTGAAATTCAAGAGGCATATCGAACTCCCGTAAGATGTAACCTGAACCAACCTTCAGCATGACTTATCATAGTGAAACTGGCAAAGTATAAAGATTAAGAGAGAATTCTGAAAGCAGCTAGGGATAAAAGGGCCCTAATATACAAAGGGAAACCTATCAGAGTGGTTATAAGCCTATCTACTGAAACTTGACAGGCCAGAAAGGGATAACAGGAAATCCTCAATGTGATGAACAGGAAAAATATGCAACCAAGAATTCTTTATCCAGCAAGACTGTCACTCAAAATAGGAGAGATAAAGGTGTTCCCAAATAAACAAAAATTGAGAGATTTCATTACCACCAAACCAGCCCTACAAGAAATCCTGACAGAGACTCTATGAGAGAAAGGTAGCAAGGAATATAAGGCACCAGAGACATCAATACAAACATGGACTCTACAGAGAACACAATGAATCTAAACCCACATTTTTCAATAATAACACTGAATGTAAATGGACTGAATGCTCCAATAAAATGACACAGGGTAGCAGAATGGATCAAAACCCAAAATCTATCTACTTTGCTGTCTACAAGAGACTCACCTCAGACCTGAAGACACCTTTAGATTAAAAGTAAGGGGAGGGAAAAATATCTACCATGCAACTGGACGCCAAAATAAAGCTGGAGTAGCCATGCTTACATTGGAGAAACTGGACTTTAAAGGCAGTAACAAAAGATGAAGAAGGATATTATATTATATTATATTATATTATATTATATTATATTATATTATATTACAGGGTCTCTACATCAGAAAGAGCTAACAATTATAAACATCTATGTGCTGAATTCGGGAGCGCCCAAATACATAAAACAACTAATCACAAACAGAAACAATCTTATTGATAAGAATGTGCTAATTGCAGGGGACTTTAATACCTTACTTACAACAATGGCTAGGTCAACCAGACAGAAAAATCACTAAAGAAACAATGGATTTGAACGGCACACTGGAACAGATGAAATTAATAGATATATTTAGAACTCTTCATCCTGAAGCTAGGGAATTCACTTTCTTCTCAAGTGTGCATGCATGGCACATTCTCCAAGATTGATCACATACTGGGTCATAAAACAGCCCTCCATAAGTACAAATGAATTGAGATCATACCATGCACACTTTCAGATCACAATGCTATAAAACTTGAAATTAACCACAGGAAAAAGTCTGGAAAACCTCCAAAAATGTGGAGGTTAAAAACCACTCTATTGAAGAATGGTTGGGCGAATCAGGCAATTAGAGACAAAATTAAAAAATATATGGAAACAAATGAAAATGAAAATACAACAATCCAAGCTCTCTGGGACACAGCAAAGGCAGTCCTAAGAGGAAAGTTTAGTGCAATCCAGACCTATTTCAACAAACTAGAAAAAGTGCAAACTCAAAATCTAACAGAGCACCTAAGGAAACTAGAAAGGGAGTGGCAAGAACATCCCAACCCCAGCATAAGAAGAGAAATAATAATGTTCTCTCTCTTTTCAAAGACTCATTATATACCTTGTGTTTGTGGTATTTAAAAAAGTGAATATATGTCAGTACGTTTACTGAAATAGAATGAGGAAATTATATTTAGCACAACTAAAAATAAAATACCTCTTTGACAGCCAGAGATAACCACCATTAGTTCTTTGATGTTTGTCTTTTCTCTCTGGGAGTCTGTACATTTTTACATAGGAAAAAAGAAACTCGCATATTGCTGTGAATACTTTTGATTAATGTGATATTTGTAATTCTTTTCCATATGCATAAGTTTTTCTATGCAAAATAATGCATGAACTGTATAGTGCTATATAAGAATGGAGACACAGATTGGTTAAACAGAATATTCAGAAAATTACTAGGCTACTTTGCATAAAAATCAGGCTAAAGAAGAAGAAGTAATTGATTTAACAATTATTTTGAATCATTTGTTAATAACACGGGGAAATTCTATTTTAATCCTTACCTGCTTTTATATATATATATACACTCTACAGATTTCAACAGGAATGAATATTTTGCCCAAATTTATACTCACAGACTTGGAGTAAAATGGAGGTATGAAATGAACATGAGCTTTCAAATGAGAATATTTGTAACATAAAAACAAATTCATCCCACTTAATAAATTACCAATAAGCTCTACTTCATTAATTCATCAGTATTATACAATATTTCAAGAGAAAATTACATACTTACAACACAGATAAGGGGTTGATATGTAAGCAGCTTGTATAAAGTGGGAAAATTTTTAACACTCATTGGAATATCTGGTAAAATTCATGAGCAGAATAAAATTGTAAAATATATCTGACAATCACGCATACACCAAACTAAAAGAATTCTCAACTCTCCTGTAAAATTTCTCTTCATATTTCTGTTATATGACATCAAGCTCACTTCTGATGATGCTCTTTCTCTTGCAGCTCTCTTAAAAGGTGTAAGCGAGGGGCACCTGGATGGCTTGGTCAGTTAAGCATTGGATTCTTGATTTCGGCTTAGGTCATGATCTCACAGTCTGTGAGTTCAAGCCCTGCTTTGGGCTTCACACTGGCAGTGCAGAGCCTGCTTGAGGCTTTCTCCCTCTCTCTGCCCTTCCCCCACTTGCTGTCTCTTTCTCTAAGAAATAAACATTTAAAAAGAAAGGTGTAAGAGAAAAAATATATATCTTTGATCCACAATTTCTAGAGGTAGGAAAGGTGCCCTCGTTCTTCATTGTTGTTTCTAGGCCATTCTCCTTTAAAAAAAAAAAATCTGGAAGTAACCATGCATTATCTCCTTCTTATCCTCACCTGTTCCTCTATGGTCCTCCTCCTTGCCTGGATCTCCTGTCATATGCGTAATTACAACCTACAGAAAGATAAATCAAGGAAGCAAGAATAATGTAGCAGTTATCTGGCAATTGGTGTTCTATCATCTGCGGTCACTTGATTGATTCCATTACCATCACATGAAATACTTTTGTAATCTCAATTTCAAATATCTCATTTTCCTACCACCAGTTCTTTTCTTTCCAATTCATTCCAATGTCTCACCTTCAACTCTCTTTAACTTCCCTTGAGCTAATATGCCATTGATGCTACACCATCTCTCTTCCTTATGTCCTTTTCAGTTCCACCTTATTCATCATATTCCCAAAGTGAATTGTATTTACTCATTTCCATCCATACTTTTTCCCTTGCCTCTCTTTTATTTAAGTCCACTTACATGAAGAAACTCCAAATTTCTGTCTACTATAGGCCTATATTCTGTTTATTTATATCACTGGAAAAATACAATCATACTGGTTGGTCTCAATTTATATATATATATTTTAAATCATTCAAGTAAAGTAGCATTTAATGCAGCTGCCAATCCAAACTGTACTTTCTAAACCATTCTCCAAGGTAACTACTCCATGCAGAGTCCTCTCTCTTCAAACCTATCAAACCCCCTATTAATCGTTACTTTCAGATGACCCCAATTCTTACTAAACAACAACAAAAATGTTATAACTTAAAGATAATTTTTACAAGTTTTCACTGTTCTTTCATTGAGGATACTACATATTACCTTCTCTTTTCTATGCATAGACTGGCATTTAGGGATCATACCTCTAATCATGACATAGATTCACTCTTAGTTTCTCAGGGGTAGTTTTACTAGTTCCCTCTATGTAAGCAACATGAGGATACATCTTTGAAAATGTTTTTTGTTTTCTGTCAAATCTCTAGAGCCTATAATGGTATAGTACTTGGCACTTAATGAGTACTAATGAGAGAAGGTAAAATGAAAGAATGAATGATATATCAAAGTCATATTTAATGTACTATTTTTAAGTTTATTTATTTATATGAAAGAGGAGAGCTTGTTCATGCAAGTGTGGGAGGGGCAGAGAAAAAATTCCAAGCAGGCTCTGCACTGTCAGCCCAGAGCCTCACACAGGGCTGGAGCCCACGCACCATGACATGACATCATGGCCCAAATCAAAGTAAAACCCTTAGCCAACTGAGTCACCTCAGTATCTTCCCCCCTCACCCATAAGGTGCTATTTAACTTGTTGGGCAGAATGAAGGGATTACTCACTGCCATGATAGAAATTTTGAAATTAAAAATCTGACAGAAGAATTCATAGACTCAAAGCCTTAATATGTCAATCTTACTGTTCATGGCCTCTTTTAAGTAACAGGGAAACTATTAATATATAATAACCTTGGTTATGCAATGTCAATTTGAGAAACAAAGCAAATATTTAGACCAAGTACGACAAGTCTACATGTTTAGAAAATGTGCTATTGCAGTCACATGCATAAAACACTTCTATTTACTTTGGAAAATGTTTGCTATATGGCCACCTGGAATGCCACTCAAGATGTGGCCCAATGTTTAACCTCTTCCTAAAGGATTACTCCTATAGTCCTCTTATGAGAGAACAAACCAAGAAGTTTTGAAATTTTTTTATTAATAGCAGTCAAGTTCAATACACTAAATATATCTCTTGGCAACATTACTCCTCCCCAAAGTCATATCTGATTGAAAATTGGGTGGGGATTGAGCCACCCACCCAATGCTAGGATATCCTAAAGCCGTCTCTGAGTGCGAGTGAGACTAAGTAGCTGGTTTCTTGAGAAGATATGTAGGAACTAAGGTCTGGTCTTAAAATTATTTCCCAATTTATAAAAAAAGAATAGTTTATGTTTTTAATAATTACACTTATTTATGGCCATATATTTGAAAAGTGTCTCCAATGGAGTTTTGCTTCTATACCTAGGTACATATAATATTATACATATACTCGCACAAAATGTAACAATACAAGCTTCCAGAAAAAAAGATAATAAAGTCACTTACTTGTGAAATCAAAGCTTTGACATCTGCTTGCTTCACCTGCTGAAGAAAATACTTAGGCTTATACTTTATGGTTAACAAGACTGCACACTTTTGAAACATACTTCTCTAGTCACCCAACCTGTAAATTAAATACATCAGCAATGCAATTATTGCACTGTGCTCTTTTTTCACAGGTATAAATCACATACAAAAGAATTGCGGAACTGAGAAACAAAATTATAATTTGTTTTACTGTTAGCATCTGATACGCCACATGTAAACCAGTGTACTGAAGTTGCAAATAGGTTCCATGGCAGCTAAAAGGAGATCAGACTAGAAGCAGTGTTATGAAAAAGAATATTTCTGTGATATAACTTGCTTTTCTGTTTTATATACCTTTAATAGAATGGTTATATAATTTTTAAAATTAAAATTTAGGAAAATAAAAACCACAATAGTAGGTGATTCTAAAAGCATGTACTGGAGAGTTATTAATAATTTATATACAATATATAAATTGTATATAATTGTACATATAGTATAATTATAGGTGTACTATATGCTAAAGTGCAGAAAATAATCAAAGACAATATGTGAACATAACTCCTGTACAACAACCAAAAGTCAAGGACTTCAACCTTTTATTTATTTATTTTAATCCTTAAATTATTTTATGTTTTTTAAATTTATTTTTGAGAGAGAGAGACAGCGTGAGCAGGGGAGGGTCAGAGAGAGAGAGGGAGGGAGATACAGAATCTGAAGCAGGCTCCAGACTCTCAGCTGTCAGCACAGAGCCCAATGCGGGGCTCAAACCCACTAACCATGAGATTCAGACCTGAGCCAAAGCCGGGCGCTTAACCGACTGAGCCACCCAGGTGCCCAGAGGACTTCAACATTTTAACAACTTCTCTCAATTCAGAGATTCGTCTTTTCCTTAGAATTTTCCTAAGGAATGTTTTGATTGTAGGCTCCTATCTTTACGTCCTCTTTCTGATTAACCTTGCCAGATTTTCCTTGATCTTAATAACCCTATTATTGAACTTATTTTCATCTAATTTAATATGTTCTATTTCTATAGCCCCTTATGGTTGCATTATTTACATGTAAAGACAGTAACAAAAGATGAAGAAAGACATTATATAATAATTACAAGGTCTCTCCAGTGGGAAGAGTTAACAGTTATAAACATCTATGCACCAAAATCGGGAACACCTAAATACATAAAACAATCACAAATGGGAAAAAAAATCTTATTGATAAAAATATGCTGATTGCAGGGGATTTTAATACTCCACTTACAGCAAAGGATAGATCAACCAGACAGAAAATCATGAAAGAAACAATGGACCTGGATGACACATTGAGCCAGATGGACTTGACAGATATATTTAGAACTCCATATCCTGAGGCTAGGGAATTCACTTCCTTCTCAAGTGCACATGACACAGTCTCCAAGATAGATCAACTACTGGGTCCTAAAGCAGTCCTCCATAAATATAAATGAATTGGGATCATACCATGCATGCTTTCAGATCATAATGCTATGAAACTTGAAATCAACCACAGGAAAAAGTCTGGAAAACCTCCAAAAATATGGAGCTTAAAAACCACCCTACTAAAGAACGATTGGGCCAATCAGTTAGAGAAGAAATTTAAAAAATATATCGAAACAAACAAAAATGAAAATACAATAATCCAAACTCTCTGGGATGTATCAAAAGCAGTCCTAAGAGGAAAGTATACTGCAATCCAGGCCTATTTCAAGAAACTCAAAAAAGTGTAAATTCAAAATCTAACAGAGCTCCTAAAGGAACTAGAAGGGGAGCAGCAAGAGTACTCCAAACCCAGCAGAAAGAGAGAAATGATAAAAATCAGGTCAGAAATAAAAAATATAGAATCCAAAAAAAACAGTTGAGCAAATCCAAGAAACCAAGAGTTGGTTTTTTGAAAAAATAAAATTGATAAACCTCTAGCCAGGCTCCTCTGAAAGAAAAGAGAGAACACCACAATAGACAAAATCATGAATGAAAATGGATCTATTACAACCAATCTGTCAGAAATACAAGCAATCATCAGGGGACACTATAAAAAATTATATGCCAACAAACTGGACAACCTCTAAGAAATGAACAAATTCCTAAACACACGTGCATACCAAAATTCAAACAGGAAGAGATAGAAAACATTTAAAGCAGAGTTAATACCCATTCTTCTCAAGCTATTCCAAAAAATAGAAATAGAAGGAATACTTCCGGGCTCATTCCATGAAGCCAGCATCACTTTGATTCCCAAACCAGACAGAGACCCAACAAAAAAAGGGAACTACAGGCCAATATCCTTGATGAATACAGATGCAAAAATACTCAACAAGATACTTGAAAATTGAATTCAACAGCGTATAAAAAAATTATCCACCATGATCCAGTGGGATTGATCCTTGTGTTACAGGGCTGGTTCAGTATTTGCAAATCCATTAATGTGATACATCAAGTTAAAAAAAGAAAAGATGAAAACAATATGATCCTGTTGATAGATGCAGAAAAAGCAGTTGACAAAATACAGCATCCTTTCTTAACAAAAACCCTCAAGAAAGTCAGGATAGAAGGAACTTAATTAAATATCATGAAATCAATTTATGAAAAGCCCACAGCTAATACCATCCTCAATGAGGGAATACTGAGAGCTTTCCCCCTGAGATAGGAACACAAAATGACACGGTTGTTCACTTTCACTACCATTGTTTAACTTAGGGTTGGAAGTCTTAGCATTAGCAATAAGAAAACAAAAGGAAATAAAAGGCATCATAATTGGCAAAGATGAAACCAAAATTTCACTTTTCACAGATGACATGATATTCTGCATAGAACCCAACTGACTCCACCAGAAGCCTACTAGAACTGATCCATGAATTCAGCAAAATTACAGGGTACAAAATCAATGTACAGGAATCTGTTGCATTTTTATATATACCAATAATGAAGCAACAAAAAGAGAAATCAATAAACTGATCCCATTCACAATTGCACGAAAAACCATAAAATACCTAAGAATAAACCCAACCAAAGATGTAAAAGACCAGTAAGATGAAGAAAATGTATGAAAGAAATTGAAGACGACACAAAGAAATGGAAAAACATTCCATGCTCATGGATTGGAAGAATAAACATTTTAAAAATGTTATTAGTACCCAAAGCAATTTACACATCCAATGCAATCCCCATCGATAGTGCACCAGCATTCTTCTCCAAGCTAGAACTATCCTAAAATTCATATGGAGACACAAAAGACCCCAAATAGCTAAAGTAATATTGAAGAAGAAAACTAAAATGGGAAACATCACAATCCCAGACTTTAGCCTCTACTACAAAGCTGTCATCATCAAGACAGTATGGTATTGGCACAAAATCACACACATAGACCAATGGAACAGAATAGAGAACCCAGAACTGGACTCACAAATATATGGTCAATTAATCTTTGACAGAGCAGGGGAGAGTATCCAATGGAAAAAAAGACAGCCTCTTTAATAGGTGGTGCTGGGAGAACTGGACAGCAACATGCAGAAGAATGAAACTAGGTCACTTTCTTACATCATACACAAAATAAACTCAAAATGGCTGAAGAACCTGAATGTGAGACAAGAAACTATCAAAACTCTTGAGAAGAAAGCAGGAAACAGCCTCCTTGTTCTCAACCCCAACAATTTCCTACTCAACACATCCCCAAATGCAAGGGAATCAGGAGCAAAAATAAGCTATTGGGTCTTCATCAAGGTAAAAACTTCTGCACTGCAAAGGAAACAATCAATAAAACTAATTGGCAACCAGCAGAGTGGGAAGTTAGTTGCAAATGACATACTGGATAAAGGGCTAGTATTCAAAATCTAGAAGGCACTCACCAAACTCCACACCTGAAAAATGAATAATCCCATGAAGAAATGGGCAGAAGACATGAATAGACACTTCTCCAAAGAGAACATCCAGATGGCCAACAGTCACATGAAATGATGCTCAACATCACTCATCATCAGGGAAACACAAAATATAACCACATTGAGATACCACCTTACACTGGTCAGAGAAGCTAAAATGAACAAATAGGAGACTATAGATGCTGGCAAGGATGTGAAGAAATGGGCACCCTCCTACACTGTTGGTGGGAATGTAAACTGATACAGCCACTCTGGAAAACAGTGTGGAGGTTCCTCAGGAAATTAACAATAGAACTCCCCTATGACCTAGCAATAGTACTGCTAGGGATTTACCCAAGGCATATAGAAGTGCTAATGCATAGGGGAACATGTGCCCCAATGTTCATAGCAGCACTTTCAACAATAGCCAAATCATGGAAAGAACCTAAATGTCCATCACCTGATGAATGGATCAAGAAGATGTGGTTTATATATACAACGGAATACTACATGGCAGTGAGATAGAATGAAATCTGGCCATTTTGGCAAGTGGGTGGTACTCGAGGGTATCATGCTAAGTGAAATAAGTCAGGCAGAGAAGGACAGATACCATATGTTTTCACTCATAAGTCTAACAAGAGAAACTTAACAGAGGACCATGGGGAGAGGAAGAGGGGAAAACAAGTTAGCGAGAGGGAAGGAGGAAAATCATGAGAGACTCTGGAATACTTGAAAACAAACTGAAGGCTGAAGGGGGAAGGTGAAAGGGGAAGGGGGTGTTAGACATGGAGGAGGGTACTTGTGGGGAAGAGCACTGGGTGTTACATGGAAACCAAATTGACAATAAGCTATAAAAAAACTTTTAATAATTGCTCTATAATTGCAAATGATACATACAGAATAGCTTTATATACTTGTTATTTACTAAAATTTGTCAAAAACCATTAAGAATTAGCATAATGAATGTCCTGATTTTCTAGTTGTTAGTAATTTTATTGCTATAAATGTTAATTTGATTTAAAAAATGTTTATCTTTATTATTGAGACAAACAGAGCATGAGTGGGGAGGGGCAGACAGAAAGGGAGACACAGAATCTGAAGCAGGCTCCAGGCTGTGAGCTGTCAGCACAGACCTCGATGCAGGGCTTGAACTCACAAACCGTGAGATCATGATCTGAGCCGAAGTCAGATGCCCAACTGAGCCACCCAGGTGCCCCAGTGTTATTTTGATTTAAGTTACTTTTTTGGTATCAAGTACTTCGGTTGAAAGTTGAGAATAATTCTTTAATTAGTACTTTCCATTTATTATCTTTAATAGCAACCTCTTATCTCAGTGATTTCTTTAGCCTTAAAAATATTATGTACTTGTATGAGTACATAATAGGTCAAAAATTTAGCAGACCTAATGGAAATATACATGCAAACACTACAGTAGGAGGGGACTTTAACCAAGTTTTTAAAGTTTTTTAATGTTTTATTTATTTTTGAGAGAGAGAGAGAGAGAGAGAGACAGTGTGAGCAGGGGAGGGTCAGGGAGTGAGGGAGACACAGAATCTGAAGACAGGATCCAGGTCCTGAGCTAGCTGTCAGCACAGAGCCTGACACGGGGCTCAAATCCACAAACCACGAAATCATGATCTGAGCCGAAGCCAGATACTCAACCGACTGAGCCACCCAGGAGCCACTATCCTACTTTTATCAATAGATCATTGAAACAAAAACTAGTAAGAACACATTTGTCTTAAGAGATACATTAGGTCACATGGACTTGAGATACACCTCTTTTATCCTAAAAGAAAGGAACATAAATTCTTCTCAAGTGCAGACAAAATATTCCTAAAACGGATTATATTTTAGGCCACAAAACAATTCTCACTAAATTTAAGAACACTGAAATTATAAGGGAGGCCCTTTTTCTACCACAATGTTATGAAACTAGAAATCAATTACATAAAGAATATTGAGGGGCGCCTGAGTGGCTCAGTTGGTTAAGTGTCCAACTTCGGATCAGGTCATGGTCTCATCATTTGTGGGTTTGAGCTTTGCATTGGGCTTTGTGCTGACAGCTCAGAGCCTGGAGCTTGCTTCACATTCTGTCTCCCTCCCTCTCTCTGCACCTCACCCATTCATGCTCTGTTTCTCTCTGTCTCAGTAAATAAACATTAAAATTTTTTTTAAATATTGAAATACTGAAAAGTATGTGGAGATAAAATAACATGTTACTGAATAATGATCAGCGCAAAGGGGGGAAAAAAGAGAAACCACAAAATATCTTGACAGAAATGAAAACTAAAGTACAAGAAAACAAAACTTATAAGGTTCAGTTCCAAGAGTGAAATTAATAGTGACAAATGCCTAAATCAAGGAACAAGGTGATCTCAGAAAACTAAACGTGATACCTTAGGTAACCAGAAAACACAAAACCCAGTTAGGAGAAGAAAGAAAATAACAAAGATTAAAGTGGAAATAAAATAGAGATTAAAGAGGTTACATAAAACAATTAAACTAGGAGTTGGTTCTTGAAAAATTATCAAACTTTACCTACACTAAGAAAAAGACTACTCAAATAAATAAAATCAAGTGAAGGAGATGTTAGGACTCATAGAACAGAAATATAAAACTTAAGAGTCTACTGTGAATAATTATAGCCAGATAAATTGGATAACCCAGAATAAGTGGATAAATTCCTAGAAACACATAACCTGAATTTTGAGGAAATATAAAATCTGAACGTACTAATTGCTAGTAAGGAGATTAAATCATAAGTTAAAATTCTTTCAAGAAAGTGCCAGAACCAGACTACTCTATGATGGTGAATACTATCAATTTTTTTTCCCCACAATTAATGCCAATCCTCAAATTCTTCAAAAAGTAACAGAGGAGAAAGTACATTAAAACTCCTTTTACAAGGCCATCAATACCCTGATCCCAAAATGAGAAAAAGAAGACATAAGAAAGAAAATTACAAGCCAATATCTCAGTGAACATGGACAGAAAAATATTCAACAAAATATTAGTAGTCACTATCATCAAGATCATATACCATCATCAAGTTGTATCTGTTACACAGGGGCAAGGCTAGATCAACACCTGAGCATCAATCAGTGTGATACACCACATTGACAAAACAAAGGATAAAAATCATCTAATTACCTCAAAAAAGCAGAACATGCATTTAGAATTTAATATTGATTCATAATAAAAACTCAACAAAGTGGGTACAGAGGAAATACATTTCATAATAAGGCTATATATGACAAGTCCATAGCTAACATCATATTATGGTCAAACACTGAAACCTTTTCCTCTAAGCCTGGAAATAAGACAAGGATGCCTACTCTTGGCACTTTTATTCAACATAATATTTCAAGTTCTCCAGCTGCAGAAATCAGACAAAAAAAAAAAAGAAAAGGCATCCAAATTGGTTAAATAAATAAATAAAACAGTTGCAGATGGCATAATTTTTTCTATAAAAACTGATAACAACTGCAACGAAAACTAAATTTAAAAAAATGTAAGTAGACTCCATGGTGAAGATGCTGCTTAAAACCACAACATTGAGATCTAGTCACATGTTCTACTGAGTGAGCCAGCCAGGCACCTCCCCCCCCCAAATTCTGATAATAAACTCATTTGGTAAAGTTGCAGAAAACAAAATCAGTACTCGAAAATCTGTTACGATTTTATATACTAATCACTATTTGAAAAATTAAGAAAATGTTCCCATTTACAATTGCATCAAAAAGTATATCTAGAAAAAGGATACAAAGACACTGATTTAGAGGG
This sequence comes from Suricata suricatta, assembly GCF_006229205.1. Lineage (NCBI taxonomy): Eukaryota > Metazoa > Chordata > Mammalia > Carnivora > Herpestidae > Suricata > Suricata suricatta. The sequence goes on along the minus strand of NC_043704.1, from coordinate 100,651,259 downwards.
ATACATGCAACGTGAATTTTATAGCAATGTATCAACAGTAGCCAAATTATGGAAAGAACGTAAATATCCATCACTGATGAATGGATTAAAGAGATTTGGTATATTTCTGCAAAGGAATATTACACAGCCATCAAAAGAATGAAATCTTGCCATTTGAAATGATGTGGATGAAACTAGAGTATATTATGCTATACAAAATAAGTCAGAGAAAGACTAATACTATATCATTTTTCTTATATGGGGAATTTAAGAAACAAAATACATGAACGTAGATCAAAGAAGAAAAAGAAAAGAGGAGGACAAACCATAAGAGACTCCTAATGATAGAGAACAAACAGGGTTGATGGAAGGGATGGGCTAAATGGATGATGGGTGTTAAAGAGGGCACTTGTGATGAGCACTGCGTGTTATATATAAGTGATGGGAAAAATCACTCAATTCTACTCCTGAACCAAATATTACTCTATCTATAACTAACTAGAATTTAAATAAACACTTGAAACAAAAAAGCTAAAATAAGTAAAAGACAAAAAAGGATTATAAGAGACCATTATGTGCTATTGTGCACCAACAAATTGGACAATCCAGAACAAATGGATAAATTTCTAGAAACATACAACCTACCAAGACTGAATCATGAAGAAATAGAAAATATAAATGGACCTGTTACTATTAAGGAGATTGAACAAGAAATCAAAACCCTCCCAGCAAACCAAAGTCCGAGATAAAGAGCTCCACTGGTGAATTCTACCATACATTCAAAAACTTAATACCAATCCTTTTCTCACACTTTCCAAAACAGAAGAGAACATGCTTTGAATTTCATTTTAGAAGGCTAGAACTACTGAAACCAAAACCACATGAGGACGTCATTAGAAAAGAAAATGACAAATATCCCTAACAAACATAGATACAAAAATCCTCAACAAAACATTACCTAAACAAAGCCAACAATACATTAAAACGTTCATACACCATGATCAAGTGGGATTTATTCCAAGAATGCAAGGATGATTTTATATCTTAAATCAATTTTATACACTGCACTAACAAAATAAAGATTAGCAATCATATGATCATCTCACTGGATTCAGAAAAAGCATTTGGCAAAACTCAACACCAATTATAATAAAAAGTCTCAACAAAGTGAGTATAGAAGCAACATAATAATGGCCATATGTAACAAGCCCATATACTCAATGGTAAAAAGCTAAACACTTTTCCTTTAAGATCAAGAACAATATAAAAATTTTCTCTCATCACTTTTTTTCAACATAATATTAGAAGTCCTGGCTAGAAAAATTTGGGAAAAAAGAGAGAAAGAAAAAGAAAGAAAGAGAAAACCACACATCCAACTAGGAAAGAAAGAATTTGCAGATGAGATGATTTCATATATAGAAAATCCTAAACACTCCAATAATTCTTAATTCATTTATTCTGAATTATTTTATTCTAGGAGTTAAGTTGAAAGATATAAAATCAATATACAAAAATCTCTTAGTTTTATACACTAACAATAAACTCTCAAAAAGAGAAATTAAGGGGAGTTTTTAAGTAGTGGTGTAAGATCTTGAACTCCTTCCCTTTCCCAGATACAACAAACATAACTCCATATAGAATAATTACCACTGAGTAAGGCCAAAAACTTGGATAAAGAGAGCTTCTCCAAAAAATAAAAGGACAGCATCAAAACAGCTAAGAGAGACAGACCTACCATCTTGCTGAAAATCCACATAGATCCACATATCAGGAGGGATCTCAGAAGTATGGAACTTTTCCCTGAGGACTGAGGGGTTTATCCTCCATACCAGGTACCCTAACCTTCAGATCCTGCTTGACAGATGAGCCCCCTAAATGCTAGGCTTTGAAACCTAACAGGAATTATATCCAAAGATAACCATAAAACTATAGGGAATATAGAAATACCTCTTAAAGAGCCTTTAGACATACTCACTCATCTCAGGACCCAATGCAAAACTGTTAATTTAAAAAGCACCAGGCTACATGTGAAGAAAACCAACTTACTAATCTAAAAAAAAAACAAAACAAAAAAAAAAAACAAAAAAAACACCAAACCCAAAACAAAACCAAAAAAACCACTAAGGGAGAGGAAGAAAGCCATTGAGACTTTTTCTGGGGACGGAGACATTGATAGGTCCCCTATCTGTGACCTCATTCTACCTTGCTAAGGCCAATGTTCACCATTTAGGAACTATTCTAGCCCTTGAGAACCTAGCTCTGGTTGTTAAAGGGTATTGTGCTACTGTGCTCCATTTTCGATCTCCTATAGACCGTCTCTTCAAGAATAGGATAGGTAGTTGATGTGCTAATACATAGGAACCCACACAGAGAGTTAGGCAAAATGAGGAAACAGTAATATGTTCCAAATTACAGAACAATGCAACACATATAAAAACATTAATAAGATGAGGATCAGGAATCTACATGATATGTTCAAAATAACAGTAATATAGTTGCTCACCTATAGGTGTGGAAGGTGGTGGAGTAGAAGGATCCCAGCTCAACTCCCACAGACACACCAAAGCTGCAACTACACATAATGCATTTCACTCAGAAAATAACAAAATTAGCAGAAGAATTCTATGGTTACCACAGCTATGGGTACTTAAATAAATCAAGAAGTGTAGGAGGGCCAGGGATGTGGTTTAGACTAAGTTTCTGGCATGATGACCCAAGAGTGAGAACGTTCACAGGTAAAGAGATATGCCCTGAGCAAGGGGATCAGACCCCACATTGGGCATCCCTGGACCTAGTACCTGCACTGGGAAGATGCTCTTAATGATTTGCTTTGAAAATCAGTAGGGCTTAACTACAGGAGAGCTGGAGGGCTATAGGAAACCAAGATTTTGTTCTTAAAGAGCCAGGCTACTCTATCACTTGGTCAGAGACCCTGCATCGTGGCAGCAGTTTGAAAAACACCTGGGTTATAGCTAAAGAAAATTTATTGACTGATTCGAAGGCATGTGCCTATGGGAAGTGATCTGCAGTAGCTTTCTTCAAGAACAAAACAAAACGTCAGAAAAAGAACTAAACAAAGTAAAGAAAATCAATCTTTCTGATAAAGAGCTAAAAGTAATTATCACAGGGACACCTGGGTGGCTCAGTTGGTTGAACATCCTACTTCAGCTCAGGTCATGATCTCACAGTTCATGGGTTCAAGCTCCGTGTTGGGCTCTGTGCTGGCAGCTTAGAACCTGGAGCCTGCTTCAGATTCTGTGTCTCCCCCTCTCTCCCCCCCTCCCATGATCATGCTCTGTCTCTCAATGATAAATAAACCTTCAAAAAAATTTTTTAAATAAAAAATAAAAGGGGTGTCTGGGTGGCTCAGTCAGTTAAGCGTCCAACTTCAGCTCAGGTCAGATCTCATATTTGTGGGTTCGAGCCCCACATCAGGCTCTGTGCTGACAGCTCAGCCAGCACAGAGCCTGGAGCCTGCTTCTGGTTCTGTGTCTCCTTCTTTCTCTGCCCCTCCCCCCTCATGCTCTCTCTCTGTATCAAAAATAAATAAAACATTTAAAAAAAATTAAAAAAATAAAAATAAAAAATAAAAGTAATTATCAAAGACTTTTCTGGACTTGAGAGAAGAGTGGATATTGGAAGTCCTAGCCTCAGGAATCAGACAACAAAAAGAAATAAAAGGCATACAAATCAGCAAGGAAGAAGTCAAACTTTCACTCTTGGCAGATGGCATGATATTCTATGAGGAAAATCTGAAAGTCTCCACCAAAAAATCCTGTTAGAACTGATCCATGAATTTAGCAAAGTCACAGGATATAAAATCAATGTACAGAAACTGGCTGCATTTCTATACAACAATAATGAAGCAGCAGAGTTATCAAGGAATTGATCCCATTTGCAATTACACTAAAAACCATAAAATATTTAGGAATAAACCTAACCAAAGAGGTAAAAGGTCTACATGCTGCAACTATAGAAAACTTATGAAATAAAGAAGACATAGAGAAAGGGAAAAACATCCCATGCTCATAGATTGGCAGAACAGATATTGTTAAAATATCAATATTACCCAAAGCAATCTACACATTCAATGTCATCCCCTTCAAAACACCACCTGCATTATTCACAGAGCTAGAATAAAAAATCCTAAAATTTGTGTGGAATCACAAAAGGCCCTGAATAGTCAAAGCAATCCTGAAAAAAGAAAACCAAACCTGGAGGCATCACAATTCCAGACTTCAAGCTGTTTTACAAAGCTGTAATCATAAAGATAGTATGGTATTGGCACAAAATAAACACATAGATCAATGTAACAAAATAGAAAACCCAGACATGGACCAACAGATGTATGGCTAACTCATCTTTGACAAAGAAGGAAAGTGTATCCAATGGAAAAAAGAGCCTCTTCAGCAAATGATGTTGGAAAAATGAAACTGAACCACTTTCTTACACCAAACATAAAAACAAACTCAAAATGGATGAAAGACCTAAATGTAAGACAGGAAAATATCCCATAGAAAACATGCAACAACCTCTTTGACACTGGCCACAGCAACTTCTTACTCGACATGACTCCAGAGGCAAGAGAAACTAAAGTAAAAATGAATTCTTGGGACCGCATCAAGATAAAAACTTCTGTACAGTGAAGGAAACAAACAACAAAACCAAAAGGCAACTGATGATATTTACAAATGACAGATAAAGGACTAGTATCCAAAAATCTATAAAAAATTTATCAAACTCAACATCTAAGAAACAATCCAGTGAAGAAATGGGCAACAGACATGAACAGACACTTTTCAAAAGAAGATATTAAGATGGCTAACAGACACATGCAAAGATGTTCAACATCACTCATCATCAGAGAAATATAAATCAAGACCACAATAAGATACCATCTCACACCTGTCAGAATGGGTAAAATCAACACCCCAGGTAATGTTGGCAAGGATGTGGAGAAAGAGGAACCCATTTGCACTGCTGGTGGGAATTCAAACTGGTGCAGCTTCTCTGGAAAACAGTATGGAGAATCCTCAAAAAATTAAAAATAGAACTACCCTAAAACCCAACAATTATACTCATAGGTATTTATTCAAAGGACACAAAAATACATATTCAAAGGAGTACATGCACCCCAATGTTTATAATACTCTCAATATCAATAATAGCCAAATTATGGAAAGAACCCAAAATATACTCCTGAAACCATATTTACATTATGTGTTAACTAACTTGGATTTAAATAAAATTAAAAAGAGAGAGAAGAATGGATTTACTCAAGTGACAAATTTAACAAGAAAATAGAAAATATGTAAACCTATGAGACTGAAAATAAGTGAATTTTTTTAAAAAGTAGAGTAGAGGGAATAAACAGCAGATTGGAGATGCAGAAGAATGGATGAATGATTTGGAAGATAGGGTAATGGGAGCCACCCAAGTTAAAGAGCAAAAGAAAACAGAAAACACAGGAAGAGAAATGGATAGGTTAACAGACTTCTTGGCCATGATCAAGTGTATTAACATTTACATTATGGGGAAGTCCCAAAAAGAGAAGAGACAAAGAGGCAAAAAACTTATTTGAGGAAATAAAAACTGAAAATATCCCTAATGTGAGGAAAGAAACAGATATTCAGGTCCTGGAGTCACAGAGAATACCAAACAAGATGGATATAGAAGGTCTACAACAAGATACACAGTAATTAAAATTTCAAAAAATTAAAGATGAAGAAAATCTTAAAAAAAAACACATTTACACAGAAAAGAAATCATAAAGCCTAGCAGTTGATTTTCAGCAGAAACTATGCAAGGCAGAAAGGAGTGGTATGATCAATTCAAAGTGCTCAGAGGAAAATATCACCAACCAAGAATACTTAGACTACAAGGTTAACATTCAGAAGTGAACGTGAGTTTCCCAGATAAACAAGTTAATGGAATTCATCACTAAACTTCCTTACAAGAAATGCTAAAGGAATGTGTTTAAGATGAAAAGTTTGTAAAAAAAAAAAAAAAAAAAAAGGCAATTATAAAAGAAAAAAATACACTGGGAAAAGCAAACACATGGTAAATGTAGTATCTCAGTCACAAATATGAATATTTAAAGACAAAAGTAATAGATCAGTTTTATCTACAAAAGCTAATTAAGGGACTTACAAATTAAAATGTTGTAAAATATGATATCATATACATAAAACAGAAATGGAAAAATGTAGTACCTTTACAATGTGAACTTAAGTAATCATTGACTTAATATAAACTGCTAAATTCATAAAATATTATATATTTACTTTTTGATAACCACAACAGTAATGTATAATATGTAACAGATAAAGGAATCTAGTAAAATCAATAAATCTCAAAGGAAGAGAATAAAGGAATGAAGAACTACAAAAATTCAAGAATATGACATTTAACAAAATGGCAATAAGCGCATACTTATGTACCTAGCAATAATTATTGTAGATGTATATTAACTATAACTATGGTGAGTGAATGGATAAAAAAAAATCCCATCTACATGCTGCCTAGAAGAGATCCACATCAGACTCAAAGCACATAGACTGAATGTGAAAGGGTGGAAAAAGATATTCCACGTAAATGGAAGCAAAAACAAAAACAAAGTGCACTAGTAGTACATGTATCAGAAAAACTAGACTTTAAAACCAGGAGTATAACAAGTGACAAAGAAGGGCATGACATAATGATTAAAGGATCCATCCAAAGGGCGCCTGGGTGGCTCAGTTGGTTAAGCATCCAGCTTCAGCTCAGATCATGATCCCACGGTTCGTGGGTTTAAGCCCCACATCGGGCTCTGTGCTGACAGCTAGCTCAGAGCCTGGAGCCTGCTTTGGATTCTGTGTGTCTCTCTCTCTGACCCTCCCCTGCTTGCATTGTCTCTGTCTCTCAAAAATAAATAAAAATCATTAAAAAAAATTTTAAGGGATCCATCCAAAAAGAGTACATAACAATTGTAAATATCTAGCACCAAACATAATAGCATTTAAATATATAAGACATATATTAACAGATATAAAGAAGAAATTGACAGTAATACAATGATAGCAATGGATCTTAACACTGCATTTACATCAACAGATAGATTATCTAGACACAAAATCAATAGGGAAGCAACTTTTAATGACATATTAGATCAGATGGATTTAATAGATAATCAGAACATTCCATCCAAAAACAGTAGAAAATATTCCTTTCAAATGCATATGAAACATTCTCCAGCAAAAATCCCATATTAGGAAACAAGTCTCAATAACTTTAAGAGGAGAAATCATAATCAAGCAATTTTTCTGACCACAATGGTATGAAATGGGAAATCAATCATAAGAAAAATTATGGAAAGAACATCGATAAACGGAGGCTAAACAACATTCTACTAAACAAATGAGACAACCAAGAAATCAAAGATAAAATTAAAACAAAACAAACAAACATGGAGGGCTTCGTAGGTGTCTCAGTTGTTTGAACAGACTTCGTTTCAGGTCATGATCTCACAGTTTATGTGTTCAAGCCCCATGTAAGGGTTTGTGCTGAGAAGAGTGGAGCCCGCATTGAATTGTTTGTCCCCTCTCTCGCCCCTCCCTGCTTGCATGAACTCTCTCTCTAAAAATTAAAAAAAAACCATGGAAACAAATTAAAATGAAAATACAAGGATTCAACATCTTTGGGATGCAGCAAAAGCAATTCTAAGAGGGAAGTTTAAAGCAGTAAAAACTTACTGCCAAAAAAGAAGAAAAGTTTCAATCTATTTTTATACCCAAAGGAATTTAGAAAAGAATAAATCCCAAAAATAATGGAATGAAGAAAATAAAATAAAATTAGAGTGGAAATAAATGAAATATACACACAAAAAATAGAAAACATCCATAAAACTAAGAACCAGGTCTTTGAAAAGATAATGAAAATTTATAAGCTTTTAGCAAGATTCATACAAAGAGAGAAGGAGAGAGGACTCAAATATATAAAATCAAAAATGAAAGAAGTTACAAAGAAAACCACAGAAATACAAAGAATTTTAAGAGACTAATATAAAAATTATATACAAACAATAACCTAAAGGAAATGGATGGATTCTTGGAAACATATTATCCTCCAATAATGAATTAGGAAGAAATAGAAAATCTGACCAAAATTATTACTAGTAGTGAAACTGAATTGTTAACAAAAAGTTCCCAACAAACCAAAGTCAGGACCAGATGGCGTCACAAGTAATGCCACAAAAAAATTTAAAGACAAGTTAATAGCTATACTTCTCAAACTATTCCAAAAAAAAAAAATAGAAAAGGAAGGAATGTTTCCAAATTTATTCTATGAGACCAGCATTTTTCTGATACCAAAACCAGACAAACAGCACAAAAACAAAGACCCAATGTCACAGATGAACACAGATGCAAATATCCTCAATATATTAGCAAACTGAATTGAACAATACATTAAAAGGATAATTCACTATGATCAAGTAGGGCTTGCTACAGGGGTTAAAATTATACAATACCAAAAAACAAAAATTATTATGCTAAATGTAATAAGTCAAACAGAAAAATACTGTATGATCTCACTTATATGTGGAATCTAAAAAAGAGACCAAAAAATAAAACCCCACCAGAACCCTGAGATCAATAATATAAAAAACAGATCAGTCATTGCCAGAGGTGGGGGTTTGGCAATGGGGGAAAATGAGTGAAGGGGTCAAAAGTTACATATTTCTCGTTATAAAATAAATGAGTCATGAGGATGTAATGTATAGCAAGGTGATTATAGTTGACACTGTATTGCATATTTGAAAGTTGATAAAAGTTTTTAAAGTTCTCAAAGAAAAAATATTATCTATATAGAGACGAATGTTAACTAGACATTGTGGTGACCACGTCACAATGTATACAAATATACAAGTGTCAATAGTTCAAATGGAAGTTATATAGTAAATTCCCAAATAAATATTTTTTTAAAGTATAAAGTATTGTTATCTGTATTAAATTCAATATTCTGTCTCCCTTTTCCATATTGCAAAAATCTGGATATTACAGAGTTTATTCTTTCAGCTGAGTTAACCAAGCACTATCACTACACTTAGTGAGAGCTGAAATTTTACAAAGAAAAAATTTGTGTTTATCTAAAATATTTAACTTCTACTGCAGCCTCTTTTATTTTTTATTTTTATTTTTTTATAGTTTATTGTCAAGTTGGTTTCCATGTAACACCCAGTGCTCTTCCCCACAAATACCCTCCTCGATGTTCATCACCCCTCTTCCCCTTTCACCCTCTCCCTTCAGCCCTCAGTTTGTTTTCAGTATCTCAGAGTCTCCCATGATTTGCCTCCTTCCCTCTCCCTAACTTGTTTTCCCCTTTTCCCCTCCCCATGGTCCTCTATTAAGTTTCTCTTGTTAGACTTTTGAGTGAAAACATATGGTATCTGTCCTTCTCTGCCTGACTTATTTCACTTAGCATGACATCCTCGAGTTCCATCCACGTTGCCACGAATGGCCAGATTTCATTCTTTCTCATTGTCTTGTAGTGTTCTATTGTATATCAAAATATTTTTTTGAAAATGATTTATCCTATGCTTAGTCCAAAATAAAATTCCTGATTATATTTGCATTGGAATTAACCAAATTTTATTGCTCAGGTGTAAAATAATGGAGAATTAACAAATTGGAAGTGCATAGTGCAGACACAATTATCTAGTATAAGTTTTAACATACAGAACGAACTATGTTTTTAATTGTATTTCTTTTATATTTTTAATTTTTAAAATAAATTTATTTATTTATTTATTTATTTATTTATTTATTTATTTATTTATTGAGAGAGCCCGCACAAGATGGAGAGGGGCACGGAGACAGAATCCCAAGCAGGCTCTACACAATCAATGCAAAACCCAATGTGGAGCTTGAACTCAAAAAATGTGAGATCATGACCTGAGCCAAGATCAAGAGTTGAATGCTTAACCAACTGAGCCACCCAGTCAACCCCAGAAAAAAGTTTTATTGACATATATATGCAATTGGTTACAATTTTTCACAAGCACAATTATAAAGCATTACTGAATGTTAGGTAATGTATAGAAAAGTATGTGCATATATACACATTTTTTCAGTACTTTCAAGCTGATTATATATTCATTATAGGTATAAATCTAACATTTCATTTATCCTGAGTACAATAATTATGTTTTTACTCCTATTTACTATAAGATTTTTAAATTTTTTATTTTAACAAATGGTTTTAGGGGAAATTTTAATTTTAGGGGAATTTTATGCAGTATAGAAGAATGAAACAGTATAAATATTGTTTTGACTAAATTAATAAACACATTTTACTACCAAAATTAATGTGGAAAGTGTCAAAGATTGACAACAATAGATTTTTTCTTACCTCTCTACTCAATCTTCTCCATAACATCCTTCCTCCATTTCCTTGCTTTTTTTTTTTTTTTTTTTTTTTTTTTTGTTTTCTTTTAAGAGAACAGATAAGATTTGTGGTTACTAGAGACAGGGGTGTAGGAGATAGGAAAAGTGCATGAAGGTGACCAGTATGTTGAAACTTCCAGTTATAAAATAAGTACTAGAGTTGTAATACGCAATGTGATGATTTTAGTTAATACTACTTTACGGTATATTTCAAACTAGCTGAGAGTAGGTTCTAAAAGTTCTCATCACAAGAGGAAGAAACAGGTTTTTTGATCTATGAGGCAATGGATGCTAACTAAACTTAGTGTGGTAATCCTTTCACAGTATATATGTTAAGTCATTCTGCAGCATACCTTAAAATTATAAAGTGTTATATGTCAATTTGTCTCAAAACTGAAAAATAAGCTTCAAATAATTGCAAATTCAGTGAACCATTTATTTACTAGTTTCTACCCTCCATTGTTAGTATGTTTCCTTGGTAGGTATTAATGCCCCAGAACTTGAAGGCAAGCCTTACTTTAAGATAAGCAGACTCCACTTGGCATCTGTTACACCAGCATTGTAGAAGCCTTCTGGATAAAGAATGATAGATGCACTTACCATGGTCAAGGAGATGCTGAAGATCAAGAAGATGAAGTGGGTCAAAGTCCATAAGGAAGTGTTAGCTTCAACTCTGGCTCCTGGTCTTACAGGTGATGATAAGCAACCTGAGGCAGTAAACAAGTGACAAATAATAAATACCCACATAATACCTATGATACACTAATAGGGAAATTTATGGGACAACTACAATTTTAACAATTTCTGTGAAGTAAAGTGGCATTGGGTAAGTAAGTATATGCATTTTCTAGAGCTGCAGTAACAAAGTGCCACAAACCAGGTGGCTTATATTGACAGAAATTTATTCTCTTAGGTTTCTGGAGGCCAAAGTTAAGGTGTTGGCAGAGCCACCCTCCCTCTCAAGCCTCCAGAGGAATATCCTTTCTCACGTCTTACAGCTCTGCTGGCACCAGATATTCCGTAGTTTGTGGAACAAAACTGATGTTTGCCTTCCTCTTTATATGTGTCTCTGTAACTCTGTGTATTCAAATGGCCATCTTCTCGCTCCACCTCTCTCCTTTCCTTATAAAGACACCTGTCACATTGAATTAGAGCCCATCCTGCTTCAGTATGACCTCACCTTAAGGTCACATTCTAATATACTGGGAGTTAGGACATTTAATGTATCTTTTGGGGGTGCCCAACTCATAAAAGCAGACAAAAGAGGATTTGTTAATCCATTTGTTAATCTATAGTTTTCTGAAATGATTGTAAATATTTGCTAATAATCTCCTGGAAGTCATTGTAGTTTGTCTCACTCTTGTACTTGTGAAAGAAGATTCAAAATGAAATAAGCATTGCTAAAAGAGCCACTCAAAGATAAGTGAAAAGGACACCAAGGAAGTAGGGCCTCTGCCTGTCTCCTGTTTCAATTCTTGGAACTCAGTGAACTTTTGACTTGTGTCAACCCCAACTTGTCAACTGCAACTGGGCCACTTTCTATTCATCCTTCTACTTCAGACTAAAATAGAGATAATGTAACACTTCTAGATAAATAGCCAACCACGTAGGAGATAGTTTAAACTTTGCCAACATCAATCATAATTCTTTCAAAATAATTTATGTAACTGTGTTACATAAAAGTTGAAGCACATCTTAAAGTTTGGTTTACTCTGTCTCCCAGATTACTATCCCTAAGAACCTAAATAAATGCTTTTGGTTGCTTTACAGCCTCCTCTTGGTCTATATACCCAATACCAAATTCCCTTTTTCACATGCATAAATATCAACATCAAATACTCACCCAGTTCTCCATGCTGCTAGATAGGAGTTTCTGACATCCCTGGCCAATAAACACAGATGTACTGACCCTTTTTTCCCTTCCCTTTCTTTCTACTTTGAAAACAGTGTGTCTAGGATGGCACAATTTTATGAGCATAAGAAGACAAGCAAATTTATTTCAACAGCCAGAAACAAAACAACAAATAATTGGCCATAACATCATAAGATTACTCTAGCAGCCACTTAACTACAAGACTTCTTGTTACATATGAAACAATCCACTATAGTGTAATTGTTGTTTGTGCTTTCTGTTACGGGAAGATAAACTCATACTAAATAATACATGTGTGAAATGTGTTTCTGATAAATATTAAAATTTCTTTTTTTTTTTTTTAGTTTGTTGATTTTGAGAGAGACAGAGACAGCACGAGTGAGTGAGGGGCTAGAAGAGAAGAATCCCAAGCAGGCTCCATGCTGCCAGTTTAGAGCCTAATTCAGGGCTCAAAGTCAAAAAATTGCAAGATCATGACTTGAGTTGAAACCAAGAGTTGGACATTTAACCAACTGAGCCACCCAGGCACCTCTAAATCTTAAAATTTCAAAGAAAAAGCTGGTAAGCTGATATTTTAAACAAAAAATATTAGCATATAAAATGTATTTTTCTTACAATCTTTGAAATAAATTTTTTTATTTTTTTAATGTTTTATTTATTTTGATACAGAGACCGAGCATGAGAGGGGAAGGTGCAGAGAGAGAGGGAGACACAGAATCAGAACCAGGCTCCAGGCTCTGAGCTTATCAGCACAGAGCCCGACGCGGGGCTTGAACCAACGAACATGAGATCATGACCTGAGCCAAAGTCGGAGGCCTAACCAACTGAGCCACCCAGGTGCCCTGAAATAAATTTTAGATAAATCATTCTATTTCAACAAATCAGATGTTAATGTAAAAACAAAACACAAAGCAAAGCTCCACTCTTATTACCAAGGTAGTAGTTTTACTTATTTTTTGTCAGTCTCTAAATGGACATCAGGAAGCACTATCTATATAAAATTCAATGGGAAGCATTCAATATTGAATGCTGGAGAGTGGATTTTTTTTCAATAAAAAGGTAAACTGTTAAGATGTGAACTAAAATTAAGTCTTCTGCACATTTTTTTTCTGATAGAGTAATTAGAAGCTGTCATATAGTGTTTCTAAAATGACTTAAATGTTTTCTTGATGACTTAGTGTTTTAATAGTTTAAGTAGAAATGCATGTAATGATTGATCATTTTTGAAGTTTGATTTATATGAAAGCCTGATCATATATAAAATGTGACTAGTAGTAAGTGATTTTTAAAACCCTAAATTTCAGGTCATACTTCCTAATTAAAATGGATGGCATATTGTGTAAATTTTAGTTGCAGAACATACTCACGTATCTTGGGGATTGTTTAACTTTACAGGAGGTTATAAATAGTATAAGATTGTCTGTCTTCATGAAAACTGCTGTCTTAGTCATGCTTTTCAACAAACTTAAGAAACCTGACCAGATCCCTAATAGGTATCACAAATTAATCCGTATTTTTAAATGTTGATAAAAACATCCACAACTCAACTGATTCTTTGTTTTGCTCTCTGACTGAAAAATAATTCTCATATTTGTGTAATTACATATAATTTTACAACAGTCATCCTTGAAAAAGAAAAGTTTCTACTGTTACTCAAGAAAAATCTTTTAGAATGCATGTTTAAAATATTTAGATCACCAATTCCCTTTATTTCCTTGAGTTATTCATAATTAAGTCATGTCCAAATAATTAACCTCTTCTGTGTAGGGAATATAATCAATTGTTTCTATTCCTATTTTGTTTTTAGCATGTATATGGATCATTCTGGATATGTCTCATTAGGATGAGGGATAAAAGGGATACATTCTCCTTGTTGAATGCTGAAGGGCAACACAACGTGTATATGACATGGCATATGCCACCTGGCTGTGTGATCTTGGAGCATTTTGAGCAGGCTTGTGTAGCCAAATTTTTAAGCACACCTGCCAAGTACAGAATACCATGATAGAGTGACATTGAAATCCTCCCCCTATGAAACAATAACACATACAGGGTTTCTTTTCATTGTTATAAATAACCAAACCAAGTTTCTTACAAAGCATTTTAAAAATGAAAGAACATCAATCATATACATACAAGCCAAATAATAAACAAATAGCTTTCCCTTATTGATTAGGATTTTTCTACTTTTGTCTAAAGAAATGACCAATGAAAACTGAAGTAAATATGCCATACTTGATAATAAATTAGAATCCATATCATGGATATAAAAGTTTATCACCTTTCAAATTTGAAATTGCCATTATTTGTAGTCTCAGTATTTTCCAAATTATTTTATTTTTTCCAATGGTAATTTGGGAACAAAAAAATTCAGGTGACAACCAGGTGGGGAATGCTTTTTGTTTGTTTTTGTTTTTGGAAGCAAGTATTATTTTTTCTTTCATTGAAATCCAAAAATAGGGCTTAAACCATATGAAAGCATAGCTATTAATAAATTCTGACATTTTCTTATTTTTGCTATGTTACTTTGTGAACCAAGATGAAAAGTTAAATAAAACACTGTTGCTTTGACCAAGGTAAATGGCAGCAAGACTGATTCCAATTAAACTACATACATATATAATTATCTTGTTGAGGATTGGTCCAGGGCCCATCCATGGCTGAATTGCCAGTACAGAATAGGAAGTATGCAACTTCAAGAAGTTTTGGGACTGACCTGGACCATTAAGTGAACACACACACACAAGATAAAGCAAAGTTATTCTTTGTAAATAATTATGAGAGGCTTTTCAAAATTCCCATTTTAAAGGATGGATAGCCTTGGAACATAATATTTCTAAGTTTTTCTTTCCATATAGTAATTTATTACAAAGGATTCTAAGTTTAATGTATAACTTACACATTCTTCATTTATATAACCATTGTATAATTTTATATAAAAAATACTTAAATTACATATGTCGACTTTGTTGCCTCACGTAAGCATGTCCTTTTTGGCTTACAACAAGGACATTCTTTTTTAAATATACTACCTAACTGTTATAACCCAGTACTTTTCTGCCTATATGTTAAGTGGCCTTTATTGATTAACATTAAATTTGAAAGTTAAGAAGACTGAATAACAAAACTATACACATAAATTTCTGTTTAATGATTACCATTAAAGTCCACATAAACCTGTTTCAGAATAGTTCCATTCTATAATTTATAAAATTGAGAAATTTTTTAAAATGAGAAAATACATTTATGCAGGAAAGACTAATACTCGAGAATCTAGTGTTTATATTTTTTTCTTCAATGCCAGCTGCCACACCCAAATATTTAGAAATATTTCATGGTTATTAAAGTATCTTACAACTGTATGAAATCTGATTTAATAATTCAAATGTTTTCAGATATATTTACTTAGGATTCTTCATCTGTGGTTTTCTTATTTTACATAGGTATTCATAAATAAAATTCCATACTGCTCTTATTAATTGAGACACAGATTCAGACAACATGGTTTCAAAATCAGGCTTTATCTGTCATTATTTGCCATATATTGCACAACTTTCTTAATTTGTATATACTCTAATGTCCTCATCCATAAAATAAAATTTAAAATGCTTTGTAAGAAACTTGGTTTGGTTATTTAAACAAATTTGGTTATGTTCCTTAAAGGATACAATGCATCAAAAGTACTAAGACTACTTGGCAGAGTAAGTATCTACTAGATTTTATCATTATTAGTTGTTTATTTTGTACACTATCTTTTATCTCAGAAATAAAATGAGATATTGTAAATGTCACATCATGATTCAGCAAAGTATTCCATTAGATTAAGCTGCATTGATATATTTTCCCCTAAAATTATATTCATTGGGGAAAAGAATTTAATTTGAGCTGATCACAGTTGATTTGCTTGCACTTCACAAGCCAAAGTTTGTACCTGCACATTTTGTTTCTTGCAGATTTGTTATGTGCATACATAGAACATCCACTGATGGCCTAAGGAGGGAATTTATTACAAATGACAGCAAAAGAATTATCCCAGAAATGTTATGAATTCAACTACAAAGACTATAAGGAAGTTTATGTAGACACTACAGTTTCATTGCATTTTTTAGGGTGACATTTAAAACTTATTAAGCATTTTGGGGATATTTTACATACCCTTAGAATATCTCTCAAAAATATTGGAAGCTTGATATATGCACATGTATATACAATCCTATTTTTTAAATAAAAATAAAATGTGTGGATCAATCAAGTAAAAGTTTCCTGGAAATTTATATAGTGTAGATTGTCAATAAGGAGTTGGATTACTCACTTGGATCAACAAGAATCTAAACTGATACACTAGAAAAGAGCACAAGGTCAAGTTTGAATGGATGAATTAAGAGAACCTGAAAGGAGGTGTTCAAAGCATCCTTGAATATAATCTGAATGTCTAGATACAGAGATTAAGTTGGATACAAAGCAATGGGAGAGGATCTTTGTTTCTGAAGACTTGAGATCAGAATAAGGAGGATTAGAGTACATGGAAGTTAACATTAGGAGTAGTAGAGGATTATGGAAACATAACTGAACCCCAGCTTTCTTTCCACCATTGAGAATTCCAAAACTATCTCTCTATTGCCTAAACCAAGGAACCACTGGGGTTTAAAGTCACATAAGTGGAAGGAAGACTGTTCTGTAGCAGTCACGGTAGAGAGGACGGATGGTTTTCTCTCCATGGGTGTTGATGAATTTTGGGACACCAGAGTGAGAAGGCACAGATGTGAGTTTGTGAGGTCCTCAAAGCAGAGAAAGCTGAGAATAACAGGACCTTCAGTTATCTGAGCATTCAGGCCAGCAGAGATTAAAACACACCCTAATCTCTACCAGAGCAAGATGACCAAGAAGGAAATAAAGGGGCAGACGAGGATGAGAGTCCACCCCACGGAATTGGAAAATTTGAAAGGATACAGAGTTAGGAGAACAGTTCATATCCCAGGGCTTTACAAGTGTAGGGGAGGAAAAAGTTTTCCTCAATTGTTTAGGATCCCTGGCTGGGTCTAAAAATTAAACCAGCACACATATTTATAGGAGAAAGGCATACAAACTTTATTGAATATTTATGGATACAAAGAAGCCTTCATAAGAGAATGAACACCTAAAGAAGTTAGCAGAACAGGAATCCTTTATACCTTTTAGACAAAAATTTGCAAAGAATTGACAAGACAAAGGAGTTTGAGCTATGGATAGGTTAAATGGTTTAGAAATAACAAAATTTAGAAGAGGAAAAAGAAAGGGAGAGGGAGGGAGGCAAATCATGAGAGACTCTTGAATACTGAAAACAAACTAAGGGCTGAAGAGGGAGGAGGAAAGGGGATGGGGGTGATGGTCATAGAGGAGGGCACTTGTGGGGAAGAGAACTGAATGTTATATGGAAACTGACTTGGCAATAAACTATTAATAAAAAAAAAATAACAAGGTTTGTTTATATTGCCTTCTCAGCCCTAAATTCCGTCTATAGTGATAAACATGTCTTCCATTTTCCTTGAACAAGGAAGATATCTTTCACATGGAAGACAAGACTTATCTCCTCCTTTCTGGGGGCAAAGGAGGGGTAGTACAAAGAAGAGTTAGAGTGTCCTTATTGCATGAGCTGTTTCTTAAATATCTTTAATTCAAAATTAAAGGTGACATATTTTGATGTGACCTATTTTGCTACTCTTGACCAGTTTTGCTTATAACAGTTATCTACGTAAAAAAAATTTTTTTTCACATTATCAAGTGCACTGGGTAAGGCAAGAACCAACCCTGAGCTCCAGTGAACCAATTCATTCAACAAAGATAAACAGCAGTATGTCTAAGCTGGGCCAGGAGCCACAGACATCTGTCGTAAGTTTTACATATTAAAGTAGGTGAGCAAGGATGATTAAAAATCAAATCAAACAAAAAGAGCATTAAAGGGAATTCTGAAGTTTAAACAGACAGAAACGTACATTTTTAAAATATGACATACTCATATAGTTAAAAAGAGGATAGTCACTGTTGTTACCCCAAATTCGTGGCTTGAAAATATAAAAAGTATTGTCAAAAGCAAAGAACAGATAAAACACATGAAAAAAAATGACACATATAAGGCAAACCAAGACACTCAGTGTGGAAATAACACTTCATACCAAAGAAAAAAGAACAGATACTGGATAGACAAGGATTAAACAAATAATGGGAGGGAATCTCAGCTTTAGGAACACATGTGCCTGTATATAAGTGCACCTATCAGGTTCTAAGTTGGATTAATGAAAGAGCAATATGCCTTATTAGGTGACACATTTTTGAATTTTACAGATAAAGCTAAAATTTACAAGTTCCTAGAATGTAAAAATAATTTACACTGTTGTTAACAATAAAACATTATCTACACAGGTGAAACAACTGGAGTCAAATTTCTCATTTGTAATTCTTGAAACTTGAAGAGGCTAATATAACATTTGTTGATGACCAAGAAAAAATCATGTATCCCCCAAATCCTATACCTACTGACAAAAGTCATAATCTCACAGAAGACTGTGAATGTTCAATGATGTAATAAATTTCATCTAAGGGAGATGATTGAAGAACTACTTAAGGACATTTGAAACAGAAAGAACATGCTAAAGTGTAGGAAAATTTTAATCATAACCAAGAACTAAATTTTTTAACTAGTTCAGCCAGGACTTGAGGTACTTAAGGCTCGAGAGTGAAAATAGAGGGGGGAAGCATGGCAAGATAGGATAAATAAAATGTTTTTTTAAATTTCTCAACTTAATGGGATGGGTGACACAGACCATTTTGTGGGGAATCAGTATGCCATCATGTGGAAATACTTATTTTTTTGTAAAACAATAGTAGATATATATGTAATTTTCAATACAGGGTCAGGTAAGGTAATGAAATAAAAATTATAGTTAGAATATCCATGGGGTACCTGGGTGGCTCAGTCAGTTGAGTGGCTGACTCTTGATTTCTGATGAGGTCATGATCTCATGGTTGTGGAATCAAGCTCCACATCAGGTTCTGTGCTAGCCATGGAGCCTGTTTGAGATTCTCTCTCCCCTTCTCTTTTTGCCCTTTCCCTGCTCACAGGCTCGCTTGCTCGTGCTCGCTCTCTCTCACTCTCTGTCTGTCTGTCTGTCTCTCTCTCTCTCTCAAAATAGATAAGTAAATAAATAAAATCCAAATATGTAGGAAAACAAATTTAATAACTTTATAAAAACATGTAAAGTAAAGAAATATAGTAAAGAATAGTTTAAAATAATCAGTAAACATAAAATAAGATGGAAGAAGCATATCAGCTATTACAACCATTGCTCTCTGTGTGGAGAGAATTATGACTTCTACTAAAGGACAGAGTTCGAATCCATCAGTTTAAATGCATGCCATAAGCAAGAGACTTAAAATCAATAATAAAGAAATGTTAAGAATAAGAGGTTGTAGGGGCACCTGGGTGGCTCAGTCGGTTAAGCATCTGACTTTGGCTCAGGTCATGATCTCACGGTTTGTGAGTTCAAGCCCCACATTGGGCTCTGTGCTGACAGCTAGCTCAGAGCCTGGAGCCTGTTTTGGATTCTGTGTCTCCCTCTCTCTCTCTCTGCCCCTCCCCTGATCACATTGTTTCTGTCTCTCAAAAATAAATAAGTGTTAATAAAAATTTTAAAGAATAAGGGGCTGTAAAATAGGTATCTGAAAAACTCCATAATACAAGTGGCTTTATTAGAATCATACATACTCATGTTATAATGTCAGGTTAAAGTTATAATAAAGAATAAGAATATTGCATCATGATAAAAGATACACTTTCCAAAGAAGGTAAAACAGGAATAAACTTGCATAAAACTAGTAGCTTAGCTAAATACACAAAGTATAAGTCATTAGAAATACAAGAACTTCATGAAAAAAATAGAGTTTTAAGATGAAACTTCAATAGAACAGAGGGAAGTAGGCAGGGAATATCAAGATTCCCTAAGGAACTGGCAGCTGATGTTTAGAGTCCCAGAGGCTCCATTATGAATAGGGAAGAAGCAGTCAAGATTATCTGTCAGTTTAGATAATCAGTATGCAATCCCTGCATAAAATCACTTTAGTGATGATGGAAATAGAAAGCTAAGATACTGAATACCCACTTGCAAAGTGTGCCAGAAACATGCAGAAAGTGCCCTAGTAGGCACTATTGGAAACTGTGCTGCCTCCAATCAAAGATGCTGTATCCTTTCTACATATTGAAGAAACCTATATCCTTCCAAAAGGAATATGAAGAGTGATTATGACATATGCCTATCATAGTAAAATTTGCAATGGAATTACTCTGAGATGCTATTTATTTCCTTAGTAAAAAGTATAATTTTAAACTGCACATTTGACTTCTTACCTCCATCTATACTTAGAGTGTACTGGACACCTAACTAAACAATCTGGAAGATAAAATTCAACATGTATGATGCCATTTGGTGTGGTTTCTAAATTCTAACTGAGTAAAGAGGAAAAATAATTTTTATCAATAGGCACTAAATTACACTGAGCAGTAGACACTTAAAAAAAAAGAGGTTCAGTTCAAGATGGTGATGTAAGAGCTTGAACCCACTTCCTGCCATAAACACACCAAATCTACAGATACATATGGAACAATTTATCCAGGGTGGGAGTACTATTTAAGCAACTCCTACACATTGACTAGCCAAGGAAAAACCCATATCGAAATGGGTAGGAGAACCTGAGACAATTTTGACATAAACCCCAACACTGGCACGGAAACTCACATACAGGAGGGAACTCAAAATCTGGAGCCTCTCCCTGAGTTAGGGGTTTGAAACCCATATTGGGCACTCTAAATTTTAAGACCTATACCTGAAAGACAATCCCCCAAAACATCTATATTTGAATGCCAACAGGGCTTGCATCCATAAGACCTATGAAGCCATATTGATCTGAGAAACACTTAAGGGCTTGCAACACAGACTTACCCCATGGCCTTAAACAGTCAACTTAAAAGTACCCAGAATTTCTGTGAAAGAAGCCTATTTGCTTATCTTAAAGCATCAGCCTGAGAGGCAGCCATATTATTTGACACACATCTAGGTGCCTACTGATATACTCTCCAGAGATAGAGGTCAGTAAGCACCATTCCGGCACTTTCCCTCTGCCTCATGTCTGTTAACAAGAATCTCTCAGAAAAGAGTTTATACCTCATCTGGTACCCTGATTTTTGCAGCCACCACCCAAGGGACACCTTTAGATTACCTGGCTCTAGTGGACAGTTGGGCTTATACTTACATGTCCCACAGACTATAACCAATGAAGAAAAATTGGTTAACCAGTGACCATCCCCAGGGTACAATACACTTTTTTTGGCTGCCACCCAAGGGACACCCATTGTTCATCAGGTTCTTGTGACCAGTAGGACTTATACTTACATAAGTCTGGTTTCCAATCAACCTGAATATAAGTACTCACTGAGATCCTCCATTCTGGGATGCTAAGAAGTCTTGGCATACCCTCAACTTTTAAAGCCATCAGAAATAAAGTAGGCTCGGGGCACCTGAGTAGCTCAGGTTTTTAGGCATCCACCTTTTGATTTCAGCACAGTTATGATCTCTTAGTTCTTGGGTTTAAGCCCTGTGTCAGGCTCTGTGCTGACAGTGTGGATTGGGATTCTGTCTCTCCCTTCCTCTATGTCCCTCACCTGCTTGCTCTCTTTCTCTCTTTCTCCCTCAAAATAAATAAGTAAGCAATTAAAAAATAAAGTGCGCTGCTTGGACAATTACAGAAGTTTGAGAGATATCCCAAAATAGGTCAGGAATGAACAATAAGGTCATTTCTTACACAAGGACACTCTTTGAAGTCTGGAAGTGGTGGCTGTATTATATAATGCATGGAAAGCAACACAGAGGATCAGGGAAAGTTCCAAAAAAAAAAAAAAGATAAAAAAAGAGAAAGATCTTACTGAAATGGGCCCAAGGGAGAATCTCATCAAAGAGATGAAAATATAAGAACATACCAAATAGAAGTCAAGAGCTGAAGAGCACAAACACTGAATGGAAATATCCAATAGAGGAGCTCAATAGCAGACTCAAAGTAAAGGAAAGGACAAGTGAACTTAAAGATAAGGCAGTGGAATTCACCCAAACAGAACAGCAAAAGGAAGGGAAAAAAAGCTAGCTTAAAGATAGTGTGGGATGATGTCAAATAGATTAACACTCACATTATAGGCATCCCAATGAAAAGTATGAGAGAAAAGGGCAGAAATTTTATTTAAAAATTATGACTGTCTCTTTCCCCCACTCCCCCTTCCCCCTCAACCCTCGGTTCATTCTCAGCTTTCAATAGTCTCTCAAGTTTTGCATCCCTCTCTCTCCCCAACTCTCTCTCCCTCCTCCGCTCCCCCTGGTCCTCCATTAGGTTTTTCCTGTTCTCCTGTTAGACCTATGAGTGCAAACATATGGTTTCTGTCCTTCTCTGCCTGGCTTACTTCACTCAGCATGACACCCTCAAGGTCCATCCACTTTCCTACAAAGGGCCATATGTCATTCCCTCTCATTGCCATGTAGTACTCCATCGTGTATATATACCACATCTTCTTGATCCATTCGTTAGGTGATAGACATTTAGAGGTGGTGGTGATGGAGGAGGGCATTTATGGGGAAGAGCACGGGGTGTTATATGGAAAACAATTTGACAATAAAATATTATGGAAAAAAATAGAGAAGACTGTTGGCCAGGTAGTTCCCATGTGATTCATCTCTCCTGGCCAAAGTTCTGAAAAGAATTTTCATTTTTCTAAAAAAATTGTTTTAACATTTGTTTATCTTGGAGAGACAGAGAGGGACAGAGCATGACCAGGGGCAGGGCAAGGAGAGAGGAAGACACAGAATCTGATGTGGGCTCCAGGCTCTGAGTTGTCAGCACAGAGACCTACGTTGGGCTTGAACTCACAAACCGCGAGATGGTGACCCGAGCTGAAGTCGGACGCCCAACTGACTGAGCAATCCAGGTGCTCAATTTCAATTCATTTTCAAAATACAAATCCAAATTCATGCCTAAATGGTTCTGAACCATCAACACACCCTGTCCAAACAATAAAAAAGACTGACCATAAAAAAAATTATGACTGAACACTTCTCTTACCTGAGAAAGGACATACAAATTTGGGAATTCCAGAGAGTTCCAAAATAGATGAACCCAAGAACCCACACCAAGACATAATATAATTAAAGTGTCAAGAGTCAAGGAGAGAATTTTTATTTATTTTTATTGTAAAAATTTTTAGTGTTTATTTTTGAGAGAGAGAGAGAGAGAGAGCGAGTACAAGCAGGGTAGGGGCAGAGAGAGAAGGAGACAGAATCTGAAGCAAGTTCCATGCTCTGAGCAGTCAGCACAGAGACCAACACAGGGCTTGAACCCAGGAACTATGAGCTCATGACCAGAGCTGAGATCAGACGCTTAACCAACTGAACTACTCAGGCACCCTAAGAAGAGAATTTTTAAAGTACCAAGAGAAAAACAACTTGTTATATTTAAGGAACCACCACAAGACTATCAACAGATTTTTCAGCAGCAATTTTGCAGGCCAGAAGGGAGAGGCATGATATATTATAGTACTGAAAGAAAAACTGCCAATAAAGAATACATTATGGGGGAAAATTATTCTTCATACTGAAGGAGAGATAAAGATTTCCAAGATAAGCAAAAGCTAAAGGAGTTCATCACAATTAATCTGGCTTGCAAAAATTGTTAAATGGGTTGTTAAGCTGAAGTAAAGGGGTGAAAATTAGGTATAGGAAACAATGGAGGTATAAATCACACTGATAAACATAAACATACAATAAAATTCAGAATTATCAAATGTTGAAATGGTGGTGGGTTAATCACTTAAAAATTTAACATGAATGTTAAAAGACAAAAGTTGTAAAAATAACTGTAATTTGAACAATTTAAGGGAAGCACAAGATAAAAAGATGTATATTGTAACATCAAAACAAAAGGTGGGGAAGTAATAATGTAGAGGTTTAGAATGCATTTGAAATTATGTTGGTAGCAAATTAATATAGACTGACATAAGTGTAAGTTGTTTTATTTAATGCCACAGTGTCCAAAAAGTAAACCTAAATTCACAAATACAAAAGAAAAAGCAATCTAAGCATACCACTCTAGAAAATATTAAAATCACAAAGAAAAACAGTAAGAAAGGAACAGAA
Source organism: Suricata suricatta (assembly GCF_006229205.1). Taxonomy (NCBI): domain Eukaryota; kingdom Metazoa; phylum Chordata; class Mammalia; order Carnivora; family Herpestidae; genus Suricata; species Suricata suricatta. The sequence continues at coordinate 100,626,783 of NC_043704.1, read as the reverse complement.
AAATTACTAAATAGCTAGAAAACAATGAATAAAATGGCAATCAATACATATTTATCAACATTTATTTTAATGTAAATGGACGACATTCTTCATTCAAAAGATATAGTATGGCTTAATGTATAAAAATCAATATCAATCTATATGTGGCCTACAAAAGACCCACTTCAGATATAAGGACACACACAAAGTAGGAGATGAAAAAAGATATTCTATGAAATTGAAAACCAAAAGAAGCTTGGGGTAGCTATACTTTTATCTTACAAAATAAATATTAAGACAAACTGTAATAAGAAAGAATCTCACTAAACAACAGGATACACTATTTGTAAACATTATGCACCTAACATAGAAGCACTTAAATATATAAAGCAAATATTAACAGACCTAATGGGATAAATAAAAAGCACCACACACACAAAAAAATAGCAGAGGGTTTTAATACTCTTCTTTCCTCAAGAGATAGATTATGTAGACAGAAAAAAAGAAACCACTGGCCTTAAGCAACATGTTAGACTGGGTGGACTTAACAGAAATATACAGAACATTCAATCCAAGAGCAACAGAAGATACATTAGTCAAAAACACAGATGGGATATTTCCCAGGATAGATCGTATGTGAGGCCACAAATCTTAATAAATTTAAGAAGACTGAAATTGTATCAATCATCCTTCTGACCACAAAGGCCAAGAATTTAGAGATAGGATGCAAGAAGAAAACTGCAAAATTCACAAATATTTAGAAACTACACAATATACTACAGAATCAATGAGTTCAAGAAAAAAAATAGAAATCAAAAAATATCTTAAGACAACTTATAATAAAAATACAACATACAAAAACTTATGAGATGCAGCAAAAGTAGTTCTAAGAGAGTCAAAGGGCTAATTTCCTACCTCAAGAAATAAGAAACAACTCAAATAACCTAAATTTACACTTCAAGAAACTTGGAGAAAAAGAACAAAAGCCAAAGTTATTCGAAGAATGGAAATAATGAAGATTATTGTGGAAATAAATGAAATAGGGACAAAAGACAATAGGAAAGATCCATGAAACTAAGAGCTAGCATTTTAGAACAATACAATTGAAAAATTATTATTTAGACTAAGAAATGAAGAAAAATGAAAGAGGAGAAATTACAACAGATACCACAGAAATACAAAGATTCATAAGAAGCTACTACAAATAACTATGCAGCAGCAAATTATACAACCTTGAAGAAATGGATAATTACTAGAAACATATTTCACAAGAAATAGAAAATCTGAACAGACTGATTACTAGTAAGGAGATCACATCAGTAATCATAAAGCCACCAAGAGAACAAAAGTCTAGGACCAAATGACTTCACTGGTGAATTCTACCAAATATTTAAAAAATAATTACTGTTAATCCTTCTCAAACACTTCCAAAAAATCAAAAAGAAGGAAATACTGCCAAACACATTTTATGAATCTAACATTGATTGATCAGGATCAATCACCCCAGCCCACACAGTAACTTACTCCTTTAACTGTTGCTTCAGAAACAAGAAGAATCCCAAGTGGCCAGGTGGCAGCTTAACTTCCATGTCAATAAAATCATTTTCTCCTGGTGGAAGCATTTCTTCCTTTAGAACACAGACTTCTAGGCTAGCAAAGCGTAAAGTCATAGGAAAAGGAAACAAAAATTTTCTAGTGGATTACTAGAGATAATACTGAGTGAACCACACCCACTTCAATCTCTAGATTTCTGGACACTTGAATCCTGGCTATCAGAGAAATGGCCACATATATTGGACATCAATTCAGAGCACATACCACCTTGTGAAGAACCTCATTCTAGCCATGTAAGATATTACCACCTAGTTAGCATTGTAACTAGGACTTCAAATTTTCCACTCTATCCTTCTACTATGCCACCTGCTTTAAGATGGTACATGGTAAGACAATTGAATTTCATAAACACCAACCATCATACTTCTTATGCCATAAAGTAAGTTCCTGAATCAGAAACAATGCTGTGTGGAGTACTATGAATGGTGCATAAGGCATTCTTTAAGTCCATGGATGATACCTTAGCAGAAGCATTGTGTACAGAGATCACACCAGGTATAATACCAAGATAACTATATATGCACAACTAACTTTGAAAATGACTCAAAGACTGCAGAATAGACCTTCTATAGTTAATCCTAGTAATAGGTCACATAAAAAAGTGAAGAGCAGAGACAAGGATGGGAAACAAACCCCCAAGTAATACTAACCACAACTGGGAGGAATACCCCAAGAACAAATAAGAGGATCAGATTCCATACTACGCACCCCAGACACTGGTGATGCACACTGGGAAGATTAATCCCCATAATAGTTGGCTTGAAGAGCCAGTAAGGATTAATGTCATGAGCTTTTAAAATCAGTAGTGTTTAACTCCTGGTACTTTAAAAAAATAGTGGATTTAGTTCCAGGAGAGCTAAAGGGCAATAAGAGACTGTCCTTCCTTTAAAGAGCCAACATAATAAATAAACTGGTCAAGACACAACATAGAGGCAGCAGTTCGAAAAGCACTTGGGGGAATTATTACTCATCTCAGAACATGTGCTAGAGCGGCTGAGATCTTCAGGAGACGTCAAAATCAAAAGTGCTGACAGGCACCATTTCTCTGCTCCTCCTCAAGCCTAGATAGCTGGACATTTGCAAGAACCAGCACTAACACTCTCCTGTCTTGATCAAATCCTCACCCAATTTTGTGGCCAGCCCCCTTCAACCTGCCCACCCCCATGGCCATTTCTGCCAAGTGGCTCCTATTCCTTTATATCCCACTAGAAGTTCTGGCATGGACCAGTGGCTGTCCAACGTGATTCCTGTCCCTAGGGACAAGGGGAGACTATCCCACATCACAGTGTCCCCGCAGTATCAGAAGCTGAGCCATTTAGCTTGTCATGCAGAGAGAAGACCCTGCCATTAGGTACACACAGAGTTGCGCCAGAAAGATTGGGTGCTGACATCTAATCTGATTGCTAGCCCCATCCACAATGAAAGCCTCTCAAAATGCAGCTCAGGGACAACATTCTGCCTTTCAGTATGCTCACAGCTACAGCAAAAGTGTAGACAGCTAGTTTGATGGCTGACACTACTCACCGATAAGCCTGTAGTGGCTTCACATAAGCCCCTCAACGGTACTGGAACCAAATCCTGTCAGGCATGCCCACATCAGGAAAAGTGGGACAGTGCAGCTGACTATATGGAAGGCAAACTCTGCTTAGCCACCACAATAGGGCACACACAACCATATAGGAAATATCCCTGGAGTACTGGGTTCTTGTGGAATATATACAATGGAATAATACTCAGCAATCAAAAAGAATGAAATCTTGCCATTTGCAACTATGTTATGGAACTGGAGGGTATTATGCTAAGTGAAATTAAAGGAAGACAAATATCATATGATTTCATTCATATGAGGACTTTAAGATACAAAACTGACAAGCATAAAGGAAGGAAAGCAAAAATAATATAAAAACAGGGAGGGGGACAAAACATAATTGACTCAAATATAGAGAACAAAAGGGGGTTGCTGGAGGGGCTTGGGGGGATGGTCTAAATGGGTAAGGGATATTAAGAAATCTATTCCTGAATTCATTGTTGCACTATATGGTAATTCACTGGGATATAAATTTAAAAACATTGTTTTTAAAAAAAGAAATATTGCATGCATAAAAAATGAAATGTAATACAATAAAAATAAAAATTTTAAATGTTAGTGTCATTTGACAGGAGATCCTGGCATATAAATGTGCACTTTTATCCTCCCACCTCTACCCATGTGGCTGTCTCCACTCTTGCCATTGATGCATCACCACAACAAAGGAAGAAAAATCCTTCAAATAGAGCCTGGCTGAATATAAGCTCTTCATCAACCATGGAGTTCCTACCACACATCAAGGTGGGGGTTTGATCTTTCTCTTCTACCCAGTTTTTTTTTTTTTTTTTTTTTAGTGTTTATTTTTTGGTTGTTCAGTTTAATTGCTTTATATTACCTTGTCTTCCAGATCACTGATCCATTCTTCTCATAGTGTAATCTGCTATTAATTCCCTCTAATGTATTTTTTTTAGTTAATCAGTTCTTTATCTGTTTCATTTTTATATTTTCTAGCTTTTTGTTGAAGGTTTCACGGAGATCCTTCACTCTTTTCTCAACTCTAGTGAGTATCTTTATGACCATTATTTTGAAGTCTTTATCAGACACATTGCTTATTTCTGTTTTATTTAGCTCTCTTGATGTGATTTTGTCCTATTCTTTTATTTGGGACATAATCCTCTGTCTCTTCAGTTTGTCTCTCTGTGTTTGTTTCTATGTACTAAGGAGTTCAGTTACATCTCCTAGTCTTAAAGGAAGTGGTCTTGTAAGAAGAATCCAGTGGTGCCATGTCCATCGATGGGCATTTGGGGTCTTTCCATACTTTGGCTATTGTTGACAGTGCTGCTATAAACATTGGGGTACATGTGCCCCTTTGAAGCAGCATACCTATATTCTTTTGGATAAATACCTAGTAGTGCAATTGCTGGGTCATAGTGTAGTTCTATGTTTAATTTTTTGAGGAACCTCCTTACTGTTTTCCAGAGTGGCTGCACCAGTTTGCATTCCCAACAGCAGAGCAAAAGAGATCTCTTTCTCTGCATCCTCACCAACATCTGTTGTTGCCTGAGTTATTAAAGGTAGCCATTCTGACAGGTGTGAGGTGATATCTCATTGTGGTTTTGATTTGTATTTCTGTGATAATGAGTGATATTGAGCATGTGTCATTTGGCCATCTGGATGTCTTCTTTGGAGAAGTGTCTATTCATGTCGTTTGCCCATCTCTTCGCTAGATTTTTATTTTTGGGGTGTTGAGTTTGTTAAGTTCTTTATAGATATTTGATATTAACCCTTTATCTGATATGTTGTTTCCTAACATCTTCTCACATTCCATCAGTTGCCTTTTAGTTTTGGTCATAGTTTCCTTAGCTGTGCAGAAGCTTTTTATTTTGATGAGGTCCCAAGAGTTAATTTTTGCTTTTGTTTCCCTTGCCTCTGGAGATCTATTGAATAAAAAGTTGCTGCAGCCAAGATCAAGAGGTATTTGCCTGCTTTCTCCTCAAGGATTTTGATGACTTCCTGTCTTACATTTAAGTCTTTCACCTATTTTGAGCTTATTTTTGTGTATGCTGTAAGAAATTGATCCAGGTTCATATTTCTGCATGTTGCTGTCCAGTTTTCCAAGCACCATTTGCTAAAGAGACTGTCTTTATTCCATTGGATATTCTTTCCTGTGTTGTCAAATATTAGTCTGCCATACAGTTGAGGTTCTATTTCTGGGTTTTCTATTCTGTCCCGTTGATCTGAGTGTCAGTTTTTGTGCCAATACCATACTGTCTTGATGATAATAGCTTTGTAATACAGCTTGAAGTCCAGGATTGTGATGCCTCCAGCTTTGGTTTTCTTTTTCAAGATTGCTTTGACTATTTGGAGTCTTTTCTGGTTCCATACAAATTTTAGGATTGTTTGTTCTAGCCCTGTGAATAATGCTGGTGTTATTTTCATAAGGATTGCATTGAGTATGTAGATTGCTTTGGGTAGTATTGATATTTTAACAATATTTGTTCTTATCCAGGAGCATGGAAAATTTTTCCATTTTTTGGTGTCTTTGATTTCTTTCATAATCTTTCTACAGTTTTCAGTGTATAGATTTTTCACCTCTTTTGTAGATTTATTCCTAGTTATTCTATGGGTTTTGGTGCAGTTGTAAATGGGATTGATTTCTTGATTTCTCTTTCTGTTGCTTCATTATTGGTGTATAGGAGTGCAACTGATGTTGTGTGCTACAGAACTTTAGATACAATAATTACTTATAAAACCTGTCCTAATTGCTATAAGGCAAGGGTTACACAGAAATACACTTTAAGAAGTAGACACAATGCCCCAACCACCTGAGACACCTCCATGAGATCTTCTGGAAAGACTGCCCCTGACCATTGCAGGCACTAACCTTGCCTTCTGGGCTTTCAGGAAGGCAATGTGCTCCCATGCAGCATCCATGGGGAATTGCCATGGGAAACATCCTGGGTGGGATAACTCAGTTTTTGCTTCCTTTCTTAGCCAAATCAATTAATCAGATTTTACTGTCATTTGACATGGTATTTTGGCACAAAGAGCATGAGTGCCTTGATGGGAAGAATGGTTCTAGCAATTTGTGACAGAAAAGACACCTGCCTTCCCTCCAGGAAGTGACTATTTTCTCACACAGCAGACACAGATCCAGTCTTCTGGGGGCCAAGGCCAAGTGTGAGTGATGATGGTCCCTGAGTATGGGCAGAGCAAAGCCTCAAACTCCAGCACTGGGACAAGTAGTGGAAGGCAATCTGTAAAGCCTTGGGTGACACTGCTTTAAGGGCAGGAGCAGGGGCCATCCTGGTGGCCCAGTGTCAGGGGAGGGGAAAAAGAAGGTGATGGTGGAAGACCAGGTCTGGGGAAACAAGTGCTATGAAACCTCACAGCACAAAAAGTTTCCTGTCAGGAATCCCTGGGAATAGTGACTCCTGCCCAATATCCATGGGACTGTTCTCAGCACAGGTCATGAAATGAAAGATCAACCATATTTCTCAGGGGTCCTGATTGTCTAGGATGTGGGCAAAGACAACATGTACTCAGGAGACCTAAAGGTCCCTGAAGTGACACCACAATACAGTCAATGTGGCAAAAACAAACACTTTAAATGCATAAAATCAATTACCAGAGTCCTCCTAAGGAACATGATGACAATATATTAAAAAATTCGGTGGCATAAACATTTTAAGAAACAGAAGATATAATACGCAAGCAATATAAAATAGAAAAGCAATATGCATACATCCCTCCTGACCCCAGAAAACCAATGAAAGGTATTTAAACCATTTATGTCCGATTCCAAAGCAATTGTTATTTACTAGTACCTGATATGAATACTGTATCATTAAGTATGGCTTTTTTAATTTATTCACTCCACAGCTATCTATTGAGCACTATTAAGGCCAAGCCGCTGTTCTAAGCACTAGGCACATATTACTGAAAAAAAATTGGAACTTCAATATTAATTATACTGAGCTATAATGTTATGAAAATATATTAGTTAATACAGTGTGGCTAAACATTTTAACAACTTCCCAAGCCGTAGTTTTATAAACCAATGTATAATAAATGGAGAACTTATAGCAAAGTCAAGGCTATTACCCCATTTAAAACTAATTTTTTCTAAATTTCAGTATTAAAATTGTACCTTTTATCATATAGTACAACTAATGAGAAAATAACTATATATGTGTATATATATGATGATTAGCAATACTTTTAAATCCAAAAAAATCTGTTATTTTTAGAATGCAAGTATTTCATGAGCGATATTACTAGTGGTACTATCCATATTAAGCAACTGAAGTCTATACATTCCTTACATAACATTAAAGTGTCAATTTGGAGTGATGCCATACTGATGACACAAGAAAAATTTTATTTAAAGGTCTTAAAGTAAAAATACGTAAATATTATAAAAATCACTTTCAAAGAAGTATAAACCTAGATTGGTTCCCATTTCTCTCTTTTTAGATTTTATTCAATTTATTTAAGTAAAATAGTTCACCAATATCTCCCATCTGCCACCACCCCCCAAATCTTACAGTCATCAATCTGCTTACAGTTTTTCTTTTTAATTTCCCTTTATCAGAGAGATCATATGATATTCATATTTCTTTATCTGACCTATTTCACTTGGCTTAATGCCCTTGAAGTCTAGCAATGTTGTTGTAAATACCAAGATTTCATTCCTTTATATGGATGAATAATATCCCACTTTGTGTGTGTGTGTGTACCACAATTTCTTTAACCATTTACCCATCAATGATACTTAGTTTATTTTCATATCATAGCTGTTGAAATGCTATAATAAATATGTGGGGGCATACAGGAGGTATATATACATCCTTCCCAATTCTTATTTTCACTTTCTTTGGATAAAAATTCAGAAGTGGAATTGAAGGATCACATGGTAGATTTATTTTTAATTTTTGGAGGAACCTATATACTTCATTCCATTTCTACCTATAGTGCACAAGGGTTTCCTTTTCTCTATACTGTTGCCAACACTTGCCATTCATTTCTTATCCTTTTGATAATGGTCATTCTAACAGGTATGAAGTGATACCTCACTGTGGTTTTGATATGCAATTCCCTGACTACTAGTGATGCTGAGCATCTTTTATATATCTGTTGGTCATCTTTATGTATTCTTTGAAAAAATGTATATGTATTCCTTACGTTTTTTCAGGGGCGCCTGGGTGGCTTAGTCAGTTAAGCATTCGACTTCAACTCAGGTCATGGTCTCGCAGTCTGTGGGTTTGAGCCCCACCAGGCTCTATGCTGATAGTTTAGAGCCTGAGCCCTGCTTCAGATTCCATGTCTCTGTCTCTGTCTTCCCCAGCTTGTGTTCTCACTCTTAAAAATATATAAACATTAAAAAAAGAATTTTCTTAAATTATACTATTTTTGTGCTGTTGAGTTCTAGGAGCTCTGTATATATTTTGAATAATAGCCTCTTGCCAGATATAGTTTGAAAGTATTTTTCTCCCATGTAGTATGGTGTCTTACATTTTGTTGGTTTTCTTTGCTGTGCAGAAACTTTTTAGTGTAATGTAGTCCCACTTGTTTTTGTTGCTTTTGCTTTTGGTGTCATATTCAAAGAAAATCATTGCCAATACCTATGTCGAGGAGCCTGTCTTATACTTCCTTTTAAGAATTAATGGTTTCTGATCTTCAAAGTCTAATCCATTTTGAGTTGCTTATGGTATAAGATAGTGCTCTAGTGTCATTCTTTTCCATGTAGCTGTCCATTTTTTACAGCACCATTTATAGGAGACCATATTTTCCCATTATATATTCTTGCCTTCTTTGTTATAAATTAATTGACCATATATGCAGGGGCTTATTTCTCAGCTATTTTGTTTCATTGTCCTGTTGGTCCATTTTTATGCCAATACATAATTTAAAAACAATTATGGGTTTGTTTTGAGTGAGAGAGACTGAGTATGAGTGGAAGAGGAGTAGTGAAAGGAGACACAGAATCCAAAGCAGGCTCTGGGGTTTGAGCTGAGCAATTAGCTTGACACAGGGCTTAAAATCATGAACCAAAAGATCATGACCTAAGCTGAAGTTGGACACTTAACCAACCTACTAAGCCACCTAAGTGCCCTGCGATACTATAGTTTTGATGAATATAGCATTGGAATATAGTTTTAAATCAGGGAGCATGATGCCTCCAGCTGTTCTCTCCTTTCTTAAGATTGCTTTGGCTGTTCAGAGTTATTTGTAATTTCATACAAATCTTAGGATTGTTTGCTTTATTAATGTGAAAAATACATTACACATTTGATAGGAGTCACACTGAATATGTAGATTGTTAAAATGTTCATAACTACCCAACACAATGTTAATTCTTTCAAACCATGAATATTAAATATCTTTCCATTTATTTATATGTTCTCCAATTTCTTTTATTAATACCTTGTAGTTTTCAATATACAGGTTTTTCATTTTCTTGGTTAAATTTAGTCCTCAGTATTTTATTCTTTTTGATGCAGTTATAAATTGGATTCCTTAATCTTTTAGTTATCAGCGTAAAGAGCATAGTTTTGCATATCAAGTCTGTATCCTACAATTTTATTGATTTTATTAATTCTAGCAGTTTTTTGATAGTCTGTAGGGTGCATGCTCTCTCTGTATGTGTATATATGTATATATGTATATATGTATGTATATGTGTGTGTGTGTGTGTGTGTGTGTGTGTGTGTGTGTATAATTCCATCTTCAAATGCTGAGAGTTTGATACTCTCCTTTCTGATTTGGATTACTTCTATTTCTTTTTCTTGCCTAATTGCTCTGGTTAGGTCTTATAAAACTATGTTGAATAAAAGTAATGAGAATCAACATTCTTCTCTTTTTCTTGATCTTGGAGGAAAAGCTTTCAGTGTTTTGCTATTAAATATGATGTTACCAGTGGGCTTGTTATATATGGCCCGTATTATGTTATGCTCCATATACACCTGCTTTGTTGCGAGTTTTTAAGATGAATGGATGTTGAATTTTGTCAAAAGCTTTTACCGTCTCTATTGAAATAATCCTATCATTTTTATCCTTCATTGTGTTAATGTGTTTATCACATTTGTTTATTTGAAGATGTTGAGCCATCCTTGCATTCCTAGAATAAATCCCACTTAATTATGGTGTATGATTCTTTTAATCAATCCTTGGATTTGGTTTGCAAGTATTTTTTGAGGATTTTACCATCTATGTTCATCAAGGATATTTGCTTGTAATTTTTTTTGAGTGGCAGCCTGGTCTTATATGGGGATAAGGATAATGCTGTCCTCAAACTGTGATTGGAAGAGTTCCATCCTTTTCTATATTTTGGAAGCATTTGATAAGGATCAGTTAATTCTTCTTTGGGTATTTGGTAGAGCTCATCTGTGAAGCCATCAGATCCTAACATGTGCTGGGAGGTGTTTGAGTACTGAGCTAAATCTCCTGTCTAGTTATCACTATGTTCAGATTTTCTATTTTATCATATTTCAGTCTTGGTATTTATTTCTTCAAGATTACCCAATTTATTGGTATATAATTGTTTATACTAGTCTGTTAATAGCCTTTATTTCTGTGAATACAGTTGTAACACTGCTTTCATTTCTGATTTTGAGTCCACTTTATTGAGAGGAGGAAGAGTAGAGTCTCGCTAAAGGTTTGTCCATTTTGTTTGTCTTTTCAAAAAATCAACTGTTATCTTGATTGACCTTTTCTGTTGTGTTTTGAGTAACCATTTCTGCTCTGATCTTTGTTCTTTCCTTCTATGTACTAACTTAGGTGTTTATTTTTCCCTAATTCCTTAAGGTGTAATGTTAGGTTGTTTTAGACTTTTCTTTCTTTTTTGAGGTAGAAAATTATGGTGATGAACATTCCTCTTAGAACTTTTTATGTCACATTTCATCTCATAAATTGGTATTTTTTTTCCATTTTTATTTTTCTCAAGGGATTTTTTTTCATTTCTTCATTGACCCATTCATCGTTCAGTAGCATGTTTTTTTTAAATTTTTTTAATGTTTTATTTATTTTTGATACAGAGAGAGACAGAGCATGAGAGGGGGAGGGGCAGAGAGAGAAGGAGACACAGAACTGGAAGCAGGCTCCAGGTTCTGAGCTAGCTGTTAGCACAGAGCCTGATGCGGGGCTCGAACCCACGAACATGAGATCTGACCTGAGCCGAAGTCGGAGGCTTAACCGACTGAGCCACCCAGGCGCCCCGCATGTTTTTTTAAAATATCACATTATTTGTAAATTTTCCATATTTTTGCAGTTAATTTCTAGTTTCATACCTTGTGATCAGAAAAGATGGTTAATAGGATTCAATCCTCTTAAATTTATTAAGACTTGTGTTGTGCCCTGACACACAATCTTGGAAAATATTTTATGAGCACTTGATAATTTGTATTCTGTTGCTTTAGTGTGGAAAGCCAACCAATATGTTATTTAAAGTAGTTTTTCCTCATCAATTTTCTATGTGGATAATCAATTCATTGGTGTAAGTGTGATATTAAAGTCTCACACTCTTGTTATATTGCTATTTCTATTTTAGGTTTATTAATAATTCCTTTATATACATTCGTGCATCTATGTTTAGTATATAAATATTTGCAAGTCTGTCTCCTGATGGGAGAAATTAGTCCATTTAAAGTAATTGTTGATAGGTAGGTGTTTATTGCCTTTTTAAATTTGTTTTCTAACTGTTTTTATAGCTCCTCCTCCTCCTCCTCTTCCTCCTCCCTCCCCCTCCTCCTCTTCTCTTCCTATTTTCTTCCTCTGTGGTGTGAGGACTCTCTTAGCAATACACATCTATTTTTTTCTTTATATTTTATGTATTAACTATGGGTGTTTTCTTTGAGGTTACTGTGAGGCTTACATATAACTACTTATATCTATAATAGTCTATTTTCAGTAAATGACAAGTTTGATCCTGTTCTAACACTCAACATTTTATTCTTTCTACTTGGCAAACAAGTAGGGACTAGATTGATGATCATTTCTTTCATATTTTTAACACATACAAATGCCGTTTTCCCATCATACTTAAAAAGGTCAATCAAATGCACTTCAAATCATTGTGGTATATTTTGTTTTGTCCTTAGTGACACTGACAACAGCTATATAAGCTGGATGAATAATTTGGACTTCAGACAAGAGGGTGGAAAAACATATACCTGGTGTGGTACTATTTGTTGGTTGCCTCCTACACTGGAAAAATTTCTTTTATAGCCAATATCCTGTGAGGGATTTGCTCTTGAGCAGCACCAGAAATGACAAATACAACTGAAACTCAGAGACTTACACATCAACTTCTATGGATCTCAAAGCCCAGTAGATTATATAGTTAATGAAATCGGTATTTTGTTTTGTATCTTTGAGTAGTGTATTCTTTAAAGTTTGTGAACATATGCCCAGAGACAATGATACATAACTTTCAGGAATGAAGGCCATACACTCAAATTACTACATAAATAAAGCTTTCATAATATGCTTATAAGGCAAAACCTTAAAATGTTCATTTTAATTTTATAAGATGGGAAAATTTTAAGTATATAGCATTTCCTAAAATTATAAAAATATTAGCATACGATACACTGTTTAATGTAGTAGTAATATTAATCATCAGTAATGTAACCATTTTTATTAAACATATTGGTCTTCATATGCAAGTCATAAAGCAACTTGATTTTCCCAGTACCTTCAAATTGACTCATTAGCCTGGTTCTCTGTGCTTCTGGGATAAATACATAGGCTGATCCTCAGGTATTTCCAAGCCCAAAATAGTTCATTTAATGAGATGAAATCACAGGTTAGCATAAAAATCAGAACTGTGAACCTCAATTATATTACAGCTTCTTCCCCTCTCCCATGGAATGCTACATCAGGTCTGGAAGCCTACACTTGGTGAGAAGAAAATATCAGCTTATTCCTTCTATGCTCATTCCTCAGCTTTATTGTCTGGTGTCACAGCCCCCATCAAAGGTTCAGTTCAACCAGAAAAGAGGTGAATTGGGGTGAGAAGTGCAACCTAATTCTATTTTTATCTGCTACTGACCATCTCTCAGCTAGGCAGATATTCAATGTTAATCTCTTTCTCACAATGCTTTTCTCTATTTTTCTGAGAATATCCACTCCCACCTGGGCAAGTTCTAACTATAGCTACCTTGTTATTGAGGGATACTCAAGCTGACCTTTTATGCCACTCCCACCCTAACATGGCTTCGGCTTTAAGAGAATACTTGTACAGTCTTCTCAATCCTAGTCCAGTTGGGTTTAGTCCATTCAGAACCTAAGAAATTCTCTTGTGGCCCACACCTGACCCAGAGGAAACATAGACCTTTGCCCTGCTATCAGTTCTGCCACTTCAAGCAATTGATATTCTTTACCATTGTATTTCTTGGATATGTTTCAGACTCACTTCTGTGGCCTTCAATGCCTGGGAATATATACAGGAAGCTTTGATAGTAGTTCTTATGAAACTTTTCTCATTTTGTTTAAGGATGAGAGATGCCACAGCACTTCTACATGTTTGAAAATATAATTGTTTGTCTTCTTAACTGCACCCTCTATTTTCTATCTAACCCTCAAATATCCTTAAAATAGATGGGCTAATAATATGAAACCATTGACCAGTTCCTTTTTTACAAGTTTCTTATACCATTCCAGCACATTACACTGGAAATGGAGAGCTCTTGCCCTGGAACCTCAGCTAATAGGGGCCATTTTATATATAAATATTATATATATAATATATATATATATTATATATTATATATAAATATTATATATTATTTATATATAAATTTTATTTCTTTGCAAATACAAGCAAGATCTGTTTTATGCTGTTTCCAGAAGAAGGTACAATTACAAATTGATTGTATCCTATCACCAGCCAAATTCATATGCTGAAGCCTGACCCCAAATATGACAGTACTTGGATATGGGGCTTAGAGAGGTAATTAGGTAGGGAGGGACTCTCATGATGGCTTTAGTATTCTTATAAGAATCAGAAGAGCTCTCCCCATCTCCCACATCCCCCACATACACACATTGAAGAAGAGTTATGGGAGGACACAGAGGACAACTTTAAGCCAGGAAGGGAGCCTGCAGAAGCTCCAAATCAGCTAGCAGCTTAATCTTAGACTTCCTTAGCCCCGGAACCATGTGGAATTAATTTGTTGTTTAAGCGATGCACTCTGATATTTTGTTCTGGCAGCCCAAGCTAAGAGAGATATCATGGTTCAAAACTCATGGAAAATTGTCAAAAATGTCTATCTGAGGGCCTCTGGGTGGTTCAGTCCATTGAGTGTCCAACTTCAGCTCAGATCATGATCTCATGGAGTGTGAGTTCAAGCCCCACATGGACCTCACTGCTGTCAGCCTGTCAGCATGGAGCCCGCCTCAGATCCTCTGTCTCTCTATCCCTCTCCAACTTGCACTGTCCCCCCCAAAGAAGTAAACATTAAAACAATTTTTATCTAGATACTTGAGTCAGGATTTAAACCTAGAACTATTTGAATGAAACACTTGCCCTCTTGACATAGCCCACTATTATTTCCTAGGGTATTAGACTTCTCACATATGCCTATGTAGCAATAGTTCACATAATTATAATTATCCTTTTACTAAATGTTTCCTAGTATATTTATAAATTGGGCTGAGCATATTCCCATTGCCAGTCACTAGCAGTACTCCCGTTCATCTATTTGCTTTGCAGTTATATACTGTTTTAGTCTGCCAATGTTCATATTCACTGTGTGTGTGTATACACACACACACACACACGTGTGTGTGAGCATGAATATTTTTCTTAAGGTATGTTCAAATAATGCCATTGTTAAATTTTGTAATTAATACCTAAAGCCTTGAAATTGGTGTCTATACATTCCTTGAAAGGTAAAGCACATATTTGGCATTCTTCTAATGGTAATATACATAGACCTGAAAATATGATCTAATTGTAACTTGCTATGGCTTTTCAGACCCTCACGGTATTAGGATGTCTGATGATGTTTTAGAACCTGTGTGGTGGCACCTGGGTAGTTCAGTCAGTTAAGCATCTAACTCTTGGTTTCTCTTCAGGTAATGATCTCACAGTTTGCAAGATCCAGTCCTGCATCAGGCTCTGCACTAGCAGCAAGAGCTTGAGATTCACTCTCTCCCTTTCTCTATGCCCCTTCTTGTGCTCACACACACACTTTCTCAAATAAATACTTAAAAATAATAAAATCTGTGTGAAATTTACCTCTTCAATAAATAAAGCATAATGACAAAACAATAGCCAGAAGTATAATGTACTATAATTCTATATAGGACCCGGTAGTCACTACCCACTATTTCCCATTGGGAAGTTCTCTTTTAAAAGAGTAAAAGGAATGGAGTAGCACAAGCCCATTGTTAGTAATATAGATTAACAACCTTTTATAGATAATAGTCAACCTCTGATTCCAATTAAAATCCTGGAATACTTATTTAATCTAGCTTAAATTGCTATGAAATGATTTGAGTATTCCATATATGATCTGACATCAGTCATGTTTTTCTATATTTCTTTCCTTAAAGGATGCTATTTATTTGGTATTGATTCAAGAGTAGAAGAACATGTTAAATTGGCTAAGATATAATGATCACAATTGTTATAATTACATTATTCCTGTGAAGATCTTAGTGGGGTGTTAAACTTCAAAATATGTAATATATCTTAGTTGGCTTTGATTACACATGTATTTTATTGAAAAGAAAATACATGTTCTAGTCACAAAAGGTTACTTCTGCAGATAATTTTCATTTGAAAATGAAACTGATATAGTTTCCTACTCTATAGAGTTAAATTAAATCATTTAAACTTATTTCCAGCTTGACAGTTGGACACAGTGGTGAAATTGGAGGACCCCAGATCTGCCCTGCTCCACAAACACAACTAGATAGCTATCAAATCATCCTAACTACCCCAGAAATTGACCTGAAGACTAGTAAAACAAACTCCACAACTAAAGGTAGCAAAGAAGCCACATCTAAAAAGGTAGGAAATGAGGGGACCTTGTTTGGGATAGAAATGATCCTGGTATCTGCAGTGGGGAGGGAATCATAGTCACAAAGAAGGGTGAGAGACAGACTAGTTTGAAGGAAATTGAAGTCCGATAGCAATTGGCATAGAAAGCATGAGGGGTTGAATTGCCTGAGTTTTTGAAACCAGGACAGCTTAAAGCCAGGAGTTTTAAAGGTCAGCAAGATTCTCGGGATAGAGCCCCATAGGTCATTGTCCTACTCTTGGAGAGGCAGCAGGTCAGCGGCATACAGGTGTATAGCATGGTGGACAGCAATCAGAAGAGTGCCTGAAACACACAGTGGGGAGATTGTTTGCTCATCTCAAAGCACATCCCAGAAAGACAGCATTCCTGCGAGATACCTTTCTGGAAACAAAGGAAGTGACAGGCCCCATCTCCTTCCCTGACCCCACAAGGTCACCTGTGGGACCCTACGCAGTGCCCACACTCACTACCTAACTTGCTTGCACCAAATCCCACCCATCATGTTCTAGTGGAACCACCTCTCTCAGTCACACTTGCCTGAGACCCAGTGTGACAAGTCCTTCCCTTGGCAGAGTGGGCCAAAATCCTGCTTACTCTACACTCTCAGCATGGGAGTTTCGCAGATCCTCAGTTGAGGCAGTAGTGGCAACAGGTTTTATTTAACAACCATACCAGAATGCACCCTCATTAAAACTCACCACATGCAGGCCAGGAACAATATACTGCCCACAACAGGCAGAAAGAGCCTCTGCAGACAACTGACTTGAAGGATAAGGAGCCACACAGAACAGAAGAGCTTATGCAGTATATGCTCTCTAGTATGCTGGAGATACTCCCAGAAACACCAGGCACTGGAGAACTGGGAATACTTCTTCAGAAGGCCATTACCCTTAAGAACCTGCCAGTTGACTTGTCTGACCACAAAACTATGAAACCAAAAGTTAACCACAAGAAAATATCTGAAAAGATTATAAATACATGGGAGGTTAAATAACGTGACACTAAACAATGGATGGTGTCAACAAGGTAATAAAGAAAAATGTAGTGGACTTTCCTGACACAGACACAGGCACAGTGACTTAGACCAAATGAAAAATTTACCCCACATGAAGAACAGGACAGGCCACAGCCAGAAATCTAAGTGAAACAACTATATGTAACATGCCTGATAGAGGATTTAAAATAATGACCATAAGTATACTCACTGGACTTGAGAAGAGTGAATGGCATGAGTTTTAACACAGAGAAAATGAATAACAGATAAATGGCTCAATAAATTCAATGAGAAACGTATTTGATAGGATGAACAGCAGGACAGAAGAAGCAAAGGAAAAATATTAGTAATCTCAAAGAGTAATTTAAAGTAATCAAGATGAACAAAAGAGACAAAAGAGAATTACGCAAAATAAAAATATGCGTAGGGAAGTCAGTGACTCCATTAGACATAATCATATCATAGGAATTCTGGAAAAAGGAGATCAAGAAAAAGGGACAAAATTTTTGAAGACATAATAGCTGAATACACCCCTAATCTAGGGAAGGGAACAGATAACCATATCCAGGAGGCACAGGGAAATCCCATCAAATTCAACAAAAGTATACCCATTCCTAGACATACTGTGATTACATTGACAAAATATAGTAATAAAGAAAAAATTTTAAAGCAGCAAAAAAAAAGAAAAAAGACAGCAATGTAGAAGCAAAAACCCATAAGGCTATAGAAAATTTTTCTGCAGAAACATTACAAGATAGAAGGAAGTGGGATACAAAGTGTTCAAAAGGCTGAGCGTGGAAAAATATGCAGCCAAGAATATTCTAACCAGCAAGACTACCATTCAGAGTAGAAGGAGAGATAAAGAGTTTCCCAAACAAAAAGTAGGAAATTCATGACCAGTAACCAGCACTGTAAGAAATACTAAAGGGGACTTAGTAGAAAAGAGAAACAAAAGGAAAAGGATAAAGGTAGGAAACAAAAGAAGCAAAAATGAATATTTCTGTAAAAATAGTCAACCACTCAAAAAAATAACAGGATGTAGAATATAAAAATATATGCTTAAAATGTGGGGTGAGAGGAGGAGTAAAAAATGGGTTCAATAAAACCATCAACTTAATATAGACTTCTATATGCAGAAGATGTTATATACAAACTTAGTTGTAACCATATCAAAAACCATTAATAAATATGCAAAAAAGCAAAATAAATACAAATTATAACTAAAGAAAATCATCCAATCATGAAAAATATAGACAAGGATCAAAGGACATTTTAGAAACAAAATAATAAAATGACAATAAACATATATCTATAATTACTTTGAATATACATTGACTGACCACCCTAATCAAAAGACAGAGGGTGACAAAATGGATAAAAGAGCACCACCCGTCTATATGCTGCCTACAAGAGACTCATTTTAGATCTAGAAATACCTACACATTGAAAGTGAGAGATGGAGAAACATCATGTAAATGATGTCAAAAGAAAGATGTGGTAACAATAAACATATCAGATAAAATAGACTTGAGGGGCACCTGGGTGGTTTAGTTGGTTGAGCATCCAACTCTTGATTTTGGTTTAGGTTGATCCCAAAGTCATTGGATGAGTTCTACCTCAAGCTCTGAGCTAAGCATGGAGCCTGCTTAAGATAGTCTCCCTCTTCCGCCCCCCCCCCCCCCGACTTTTCCCTTCCCCCTGCTCCTGCTCTCTTTTTCTTTAAAATGTTTAAAAGTTTTAAAAATAAATTAAAAAATAAATGATAAAAATACACTTTAAAATGAAGTCTGAAACAAAAGACAAAAAAGAATACTATGCAATAATAAAGGGACAATCCAATAAGATATAACAATTGTACACATTTATTCACCCAACATGAAGCACCCAAATACCTAAAATAGTAAAAAAAAAGAAACTAATCAATAAAAGTCTCTATTATTGAATTATTAACACTCCACTTACATGGAGATATCATGTAAACAAGGAAACAATGAATTTGAATGACATTCTGGAACAGATGGATTCAAGAGATATATTCAGATCTATCCATCCTAAAACAACAGAATACACATTCTTATAGTTCAAACAGAACATTCTTCAGAATAGAGCACCTATCATCCCACAAAACAAGCCTCAACTAATTTAAGAAGACCAAAGTCATACCAGGCAACCTGCCTGACCACAACACTATGAAACTAGAAGTTAGCCACAAGAAAACATCTGGAAAGATCACAAATACGTGGGAGGGTAAGCAACATGACACTAAACAATGAATGATCAACAAGGTAATAAAGAAATAAGAAATACACAGAAACAAATGAAAATAAAAATACAATAGTCCAAAACCTTTGGGATTGAGCAAAAGCAGTTACAAGAGGGAAGTTTGCAGCAATACAGGACTACCTTAAGAAGCAAAAAAAAAAAAAAAATCTCAAATACACAACCTAACCTTACCCCAAAAGGAGCTAGAAAAAGAACAAAGCCTAAAAGCAGAAGGAAGGAAATAACATTAGAACAGAAATAAGTGATATACAAACTTAAAGAAAAAAGTCAATGAAATCAGGAACTGGTCTTTTGGGGAGAAAAATCAATAAAATTTATAAACCTTTAGCTATACTTATCAAGGGGGGAAAGCACACAAATAGAATCACAAATGAGAGAAGAGAAAAAACAAGCAATACCACAGAAATATAAACAATTTTAAGAAAATATTATGAAATAATATTTTTGAAAATAATATTTATGAAAATATTATGAAAACTATATGTTCACAAACTGGACAACCTAGAAGACATAGGTCAACCTAGAAGACATAAATCCCTAGAAACATATAAACAGCCAAAAATAACAGAAGAAAAAGTAAATTTGAATAGACCAAAAACCAGGAAAGAAATGGAATCAATAATCAAAAACCTCCCAAAAATCAAAAGTCCAGGGCCAGATGGCTTCAAAAATCCTATCAAACATTTAAAGAAGAGTTAATACCTATTTGCAAGCTATTCCAAAAAATAGAAAAGGAAGGAATACTTCCAAATTCATTTTGTTAACCCAGCATTACCCTAATACCAAAACCAGATAAAGACACCACTAAAAAACAGAACTAAAGGTCAATATTCCTGATGAACATGGATGCAAAAATCTCAAAATACTATCAAACCAAATCCAACAATACATAAAGAAAAAAATCATTCATCATGATCAAGTGGGATTTATTCCTGGGTTGCAAGGGTGGTTAGATATTCACAAATCAATATGATACATTACATCAATAAGAGAAAGGATAAGAACCATATGATCATTTCAATAGGTTCAGGGAAAAGAAATTTGACAAAGTACAAGATTCACTTATATTCCTCAAAGTAGGTGTAGAGAGAACATAACGTAATAAAAGTCATATATTAAAAACCCACAGATATCCTCATCTTTAGTGGGGAAAAGTTTTGCTTTTCAGGCACAAGAAAAGGATGTCCACTACCACCACTGTCATTCAATATAGTTCTGGAATTTCCAGCCACAGCCATCAGCCAACAAAAAGAAAGAGGAGGTGTCCAAACTGGTAAGGAAGAAGTAAAACTTTCACTATTTGCAGATGACATCATGCTATATACATAGGATATCCAAAATATTCCACCAAAAAGCTGCTAGGATTGATAAATTTTGTAAAGTCACAAGAAATAAAATCATCATACAGAATTCTGTTGCATTTCTATACACCAATTATGAAACAGCAGAATGAGAAATTAAGGAATCAATCCCATTTGCAATTACACCCAAAATAGTAAGATAACTAGGAATAGGTGTAATATCTAAAGAGGTGAGAGACTTTTACTTTTAAAACTGTAAAATGCTGATGAAAGAAATTGAAGATGTCACAAAGAAATAAAAAGGCATTTAATGCTCATGGATTGGAAGAACAAATATTGTTCAAACGTCTTTATTTTCCAAAGCAATCTATGTGTTTAATGCAATCCCTAACATAATACCACCAGCATTTTTCTTACAGCTAGAACAAACAACCCTAAATTTGTATGGAACCACAAAAGACTCCAAATAGCCAAGTAAATCTTGAAAAGGAAAAGCAAAGCTGGAGGGATCACAATTCCAGACTTTAAGTTACATTACAAAGCTACAGTAATCAAAGCAGTATGGTTCTTGCACAAAAATAGACTCATAGATCACTAAGACAGAATAAGAAACCCAGAAATAAACCTGAAACTATATGGTTATTTGATCTTTGACAAAATAGAAAAGAACATCCAATGGGAAAATAACAGGCTCTGAAAGGGGTCCTGCAAAAACTAGTCAGCAATATACAAAAGAATGAAACTGGACCACTTTCTACACCATACACAAAAATAAATTCAAAATGGATAGAAGACCTAAATGTGAAACCATAAACACCCTAGAAGAGAACATAGGCAGTAACCTCTTTGACATCAGCTGTAGCAATATTTTTCTACATATGTCTCCTGAGGTGATGGAAACAAAAGTAAAAATAAATTATTGAGACTACATCAAGATAAAAAAAAAAAAACCTTTGCAGAGAAGGACAGAAACCATATGTTTGCACTCATAGGTCTAGCAGGAAAACAGGAGAGACCTAATGGAGAACCAGGGGGAGCAGAGGAGGGAGAGAGAGTTGGGGAGAGAGAGGGAAGCAAAACTTGAGAGACTATTGAATGCTGAGAATGAACTGAGGGTTGAAGGGGAAGGGGGAGGGGGGAAGAGGTGGTGGTGATGGTGGAGGGCACTTAAGGGGAAGAGCACTGGGTGTTGTATGGAAAACAATTTGACAATAAAATATTATGGAGGAAAAAAAATCTAAACATTAAAAAAATTTGTGGGCAAAATAAATAAATAAATAAAAAGTTAGAATTCAGTGTTTTATACTTTTAATAAAATTAGACATTTAAACTTGAAAAAAAAAACCTTTGCATAGCAAAAGGAAACAATCACCAAAAGTAAAAGGCAACCTACAGAATGGGAAAAGATATTTGCAAATGACATAACTGATAAAGAGTTAGTATCTAAAATATATAAATAACATAAAACTCAACATCCAAAACACAAATAATTCACTTACAAAAAAGCAGAAGACATGAACAGACATTTTTCAAAGAAGACATCCAGATGGCCAACAGACACAAAAATATGTTCATTATCACTTACCATTAGGAAAATGCAAATCAAAACTACAATGAGATGTCACCTCATTGTTAGAATAGCTAAAATAAGAAATACAACAAACAACATGTGTTGGCAAGGATGTCCAGAAAAAGAAGCCCTCTTGCACTGTGAGTGGGAAGGCAAACTAGTATAGCTACTCTAGAAAATGTTATAGAGTTTCCTCGAAAGTTAAATAGATCCATTTTATGGTCCAGCAATTGCCCTACTGTGTATTTACTCAAAGAATACAAAAACCCACTAATTCAAAGGGATACGTGTACCCCTATATTTATAATGGCATAATTTATGATAGCCAAGATATGAAAGTGGCCCACTGTCCATAAATTTATGACAATTTAAAGAAATTTTGGTATGTTTATATACCATAATTACATACATGTATATCGGTATATACACATTATATGTATGTGTGTATATGTGTGTATACATATACATATATATGTTATATATATATATATATATATATAAAGAAATATTATTCAGCCCTAACAAAAGAATTAAATTTTTCCATTTGCAAAACCATGGATGGATCTAAATTGTATAATGCAAAGTGAAATCAGTTAGAGAAAGTCAAATATATGATTTTACTCATTTAGAATTTAAGAAACAAAACAAATGAGCAAAGGAAAAACAAGAGACAAATTAAGAAACAGACTCTTAAATATAGAGAATAAACTGATGTTTACCAGAGGGAGGAGGTTGAGAGATGGGTTAAACATGTGATGGAGATTGAGGAGTACATGTATAATGATGAGCACTGTGTGGTGTATGGAATTGTCTTATCCCTGTGTTGTACACCTGAAACTAATTCAATACTATGTTGACTGGAATTAAAATTTGTAAAAATTTAAATATAAATGTAAAAAATAAAGAAAAAATTTATTTCTAGCTCAAAAATTCTGTTACTTGATATGATTTTAATGCCTTTTAGAATAAAAGCCCCCACCCAAAAATCTAATCAACGTTTCTTGCAAAAGATACTAAAAAAGCAAGATTATACAAATATAAGCTATATTTGACATATTAATGTGCGCAAAGTCTCCTTAATTTTCTAAACAAGTATTCAAGAGGAATTAGAACTCAGATACACAATTCAAGTTGTTTTTAGCATTGCTATGAATTGTATATTTTGCGTCCTATAGTCTAGACTGTACACCCTTCAGCTGTTATAATTTAGTCCATTTATATTATGGGAAAATGCTGACTGGATAAAATGCAGTTTGAACAGCAAACCATCATTAGCAATAATATAAACGTACAGCAGAAACCTGACCCAATGCATATATGATATCCCTCTGTGTGTTAAAACTTTAAAGTCACATTTATTGCCCCATCAGGAGTGAAGAATAGAGGAACCTGCTGTTGTTCTTCCATAGTATTTTTATTCCATTAGCAAGTGTCATTATTCAAGCCTCATTATTGCTCCTAATGAAGCAACAAAGCTAAATTCAAGTCAGTATAAAATATTTGAATGAGTTCCTGCAGTGCATTGAATTTGGTGAGAAAGCTTTTGAGAAAAGGGTAGAACAGAACAATCTTTCAAGTATCTTAATTTCCAGGATAAATGGTAACACTTCTAGTTCAATATTTGCCCCAAACTGATACTGAAATAACATAAAATCTATTTGTAGGGCCACTACTTCTATTGCTGCTTCTACAAATAGCGATTTTATGAGATGGTGTGTAGGCAAGGCAACGTTCTTCAAATCTGCAAATTACTAGGTAGGTACACTTGTCAAGGAAAACAATGATGAAGACTTTGCTGCTGAATATGTAAGTATAAAGTTTCTCTGCTTGGAATCCCTTAGTATATAAACTTTTCATCAGTGTATAAACTCTACATCAAAAAATGTAGAGTCCCAGTTTTTATGTTCCCATGACCATATGTAAATAAAAATAATGATTTAAAAAGTAACATAAGGGGCATATGGGTGGCTCAGTTGGGTAAGCATTCAGCTCGATCTTAGCTCAGGTCATAATCTCACAGTTCTTGAAATGGAGTCCTGCATGGGGCTCTGCACTGACTGTGGAGCTTGGAATTTCTCTCCCTCTCTCTCTGTCCCTCCTCTGCTCATATACTCTTGTTCCCTCTCTCCCTCTCTCTCTCAAAATAAATTTAAGAAATCTTATAAAAGTAACAAAAATGACTCCTGTTTCAATTTCAAAGTATAACCAACCCAAATAGAATGGTACTACCTCCAAAGATAAATAATATAAAGTTATTTACATTTTAAGAATAGGTTAAAAAAGAAAAAAAATACCTATGAACAATTACATAAATAGGTGACAAAGCATGCAGTTGAAGAAATTTAAGGGGTACCTGGTCAGCTCAGTCAGTGATGTATCAGACACTTGATTTTGGCTCAGATCATGATCTCATGTTTGTGGGATCAAGCCCCCCACGCCCCACCTCCTAGTGTGGCTTTGCACTGAGAGCATGAGCCTGCTTGGAATTCTCTCTCTCACTTTCTCTCTGCCCCTCCTCTGCTGCCTCTCCCTCTCTCCCCACCCCCTCAAATGCATAAATTAACTTTTTTAAAAAAGAAAGCTTTGTTAAAAGAAAACAAGGAGTTGCAAAACAGAAAATAGAGCAGTGGGATGAATACTAACTAGGTAGGAATGGGGTGGACTGCTACCTTGTTTAGCAGGACCAGACCTTTTTAGGATAATGTCGTACATACCAGAATTCATCAAGGAAAATCTAGGATAACCTTTTAGAAGAGCATACAAGGTATAAGGCAGAGACAAGCAAGGCCAATATGGCTGGAGCTGTGATCCTGTGCTCACACTGTCCTCTGTGTGCAACTGGCTCACCAAGGTCAGGAAACGTTCTGAAAACGAAGCCAGAATTCAGAAATTCTCTAATGGTACATATTTCTGTTTGCTGCCTGGATGACAGATTAGATATGTTGTAGGGGAGGCAGGATTTCATGTCACTTGTCAAATATGCCATCATGCACTTTTTATCATAAAGAGGAACAGGTAACAGATACATCTAATAATACCTTTATAAACTTGGCTGTCTTGGTTTTCTCATGTGTCAATGGCAAATATTATTTGACTCCCAGTGGTTTTATTTTACTATTCAATTATTTTATTTTTGGACCACATATTTATTGAAGTGGATTAATTGCAATGTTTGTTTTATGACACACTCTCATAATCTATTCACAGGAAGCCCTCTTTTATTTAAGTATTTGCTTATATATAATAATATAACATCTATGAGACAAATGACAAAACCTGGACAACTGAGATCATCTTATGACCCCATTCCATTATACTAAATCTTGTGTTCAACATTCCCGTTTTTTTATGTTCAATTTTATCACTTTATTTTAACATTTTTAACTTTTAATAAAAATTTTTATTTTTTTAAAAGACTACCATTCTATATAATATTAGGGAGCCTTTTTCATTCAAGTATATATTGCTATTTCATCAACACTGTTGCATGTTGCCATTTTCATTTTTACTCCTATAGAATATCTCATTGCAAATATACCACAATTTAGTAAGCCATTCTTCTGTCAATGTGCATTTGAGGTCATTCAAATATTTTGCTATATTAACCTTTATTTTTATCATGTTCTCTTTAATATCTGTGCAAGAGTTTTCCCTGAGCATATATCTGGGAGTGAGTGGAACTGCTGGGTTCTAGGACATGTAAATACTTAACTTTATATGAAGATGCCAAAAAAAATTTTTTACTAAGAGACTTAAATTCCTACTGCTATGAGCAATGTATAAAAATCCACTCTCTCTCCAACATTTGGTATAGAGCTTCTCCATTGGAGGAGTCATTCAGAGATTGGTGATTGAGCAATTTTGTTCACGGAATATATTTAATGCATTGATAAATGTTAATGTGATCTCATTAATATTTAGAGGTTGATGTAGCTTGTTACAAATCAGTTACCAAAGAAAAAACTGTCCTAGTGCCTGGCGTATAATTTTAGTTTGAGACCTATGACATTGCTTTGTTATTCAATTTTAAAAAATAAAATATTAGTAATTTCATGATTCAACCTAGGCTGCCTAAGGCATTCTGTAGGTCTCTTTCCAATAATCCTGAATAACTATCAGTAATGACCAAATTTCAGTCATAATCTTTTACCAGGAAGCAGAAACTATTACTGTTTATGCTTAAATGAATCACCAGTACAGTTTTTCCAGACCTTTAACTTTTGGTAAAAGATGACTGATTCTATTTCAGTTAGCAATGTCTTTTTACTGTTGCTTTATATTCTTGTATCATTGGGTTTGTGATTAGAAATATGGTTTTTATAAAAGCTTTTATTTAAAGGAGTATAATATTTAAAACATTCTGTTCAGTAGTGATAGTCCAAGGAGAGCATAGACCTGCAAATAAGGGACAATATTTAAATCATTAATGCTAGTGGGCGAAATAAATGAAAATTTTGAATTGACTACATTTCAGATTGGAGTGGCAGTCAAGTGTGACTAAGTCCTGACTCTCTAAATTTTCTTTTTTTGATATAAGAGAATATGAATTAAAATTTGGAAATTTAATCTAAACATTTATTCTGGATATAAGAAAAAATATTGGATTAAAGAAAAAACAACAGATTTAAAAACTTAGTGACAGCTTGTTTTAAGGAAACTAAAACTATATTACTTCTATATTGAATTTGATTTCTATTTTATTTAAATGTACAGAAACTATAGATGAGTGTTTGATAATATGATGTAATTATTAGTGTCCTGAACAAATTCATGAGTTTTTTTTTTCCAATCCAGAGTTTTATTTTTAGTAGAACCTTAATATTTGGACATTTGAATGTTTGGTTATACAGCCATGCTCTCCTTCACAACACTTTTGTGAACAGTATGCCACTGCATATATTTTAAGTATATAAATACAGCTTTAAGTCTAACTATTGACATATCCATCTAAATTCTGCAACAAGTTGTCACTTGTGGGTATAAATCAATATAACTTAAGAATTTATACTGAAATTTTTAAAGTGCTTTTCTCTGTGACCTATTGTTTTGTAATATATGTCAGTGCCTTAGGCTCTTGATGGAATGATGGCATTAATAGAAAGAAAAGTTATTGTCTCTAAATTCAAGCACTGTCCTTATCAAATAGAAAATAATGTTCTCTGACATACACACTATAAAATTCCATTTTTACCATGAAATGAAATCTTGACATAATAGAGCAAACCTGACAAATACTAAATTGCTAGTATCTAAGTATAATAAAATGTAGAATTTCTTGGACATTTTGCTTAGTGGATCAACAATGTCTATAGTTTTTAATCCACTCATTCATGAAACCTGCATTTATGAAACATCCACTATTTTACTAGTGTTGCCTAGTTTCAAACTTCAAGAACTCAGACCCTGGTAAGTACACATGTGCAAAACTAATGAAATGTACAAACTAAGTATTCTATAAAGGATGAGTGGCTAGTAATGCTTTCTCAGATAAAATATTTCCATTACCTTGGAAAACTTTAACTATTTCTTGAAAAAAAATATTATTTCTCAAGTCATAAAATTATTTTTCAAGTACAAGACATTCAGTCATTCATTCAATTACTCTGTAACTCATTCATTCTTTAAACATACAAGTCAGATCTATATTGCACATATGACAAGGACAGTATTTCAGTATAAAGAAAGTAAATTCTTAATAAAACCAAGTTGCAATTGGAAAAAACTATTCAATTACTGTTAACACTAGTAATTTCTTCTAACATAGGTGTCTTACTTATTATTATCTGTTCTCTCATCTCTTGCTATCTATAAGCTCTGTGAGGATAATAGCCTTTTATGTCTCTGAATCTACTGTGTATTAAATATTGACAGATTTGCTGAGTCCATCAATATATTACTTTTGCTTGTAAAGTAATTTTATGACTTTAGAAACCACACATTTAACATTATACTAAATGTTGAAAACATCTCCCCTATGTCTGTGGCAACAACAAATCAAGAACATCTACTCTCACCACCCATATCCATTCAATGGGCTGAAGGCCCTAATTTGTGCAAGAAGGCAAGCAAAAGAAAAACAGGCATAAATGTTTCTAAAAACAAAGAAGGAAGATACTCTTTATTCAGAAGTGACTTGATCGTTAATATGGACTAGCTTATGGAATCTGAGAAAAAGAAAACGATGCAAACGGCAATGAAGTTAACAATTTGGTACACTGAAGGTCAACTTCAACAATCATCCATTTTACAACTAACTGCAAACAATCGGAAAATAAGATAAATACCTGTTAAAATAGCATCAAAACCATCAAAATTCTAAGAAGTTAAATGTGATTTTAAGCCTCTACAAAATATGAGTGAAAGTAACTAAAGTAGACAGAGATAAACATCACTATCATGAATTAGAGGCATCAACTTAAGTAGAAAAATAAAAACCCTATAATTCAATTGAGATACATTATAGTTTTATATGTAAAATCCTAAATTAAACGTAAAACTTCTGGGTGAAATTTTATAGTAGTTTTAAAATCTCTGAAAAGAAAATATATCTTATAATGGAACCTAAAATCACCATAAGAACAAGTTAGACTTAATCAAAACTATAAATTATTGCTAATCATGAGACACTGTTTCAGAAATTAAAAGGCAAGTTACATCACAAAGGGAAAAAGGAGTTTTAATGCTTATGTCTGATAAAGAACTTATATCTAGAACATGTGAAGAACTTTTATAATTTTATAGTAAGAAAATAATAGCCTAATTGAAAAAATAGGCAAACGATTTGAATAAATCATACACAGAAAAAGATGAGTGCCCAAACATGAAAAAGTGCTCACCACATATCCTGATCTGCGAAGTGCAAATTGATACTATCATGAGGATACATTACTTCACACCCACTAGAATGACAAGAAATGATAATACCAAGCGTTGTCAAATATGTGTAGAAACTAGAATTCTCACATATTATTGGAGGAAATGTAAAATGTTAGACCCACCTGTGAAAAATGGTTTCTTCTAAAATTAACCATGGACTTACTCTATAACTTAGTAGTCTGACAATGCACATTTTATAAAAGCAAAATGAAGACCTGTATATACACAATGGGACTTGAACATAATTATAGGCAACTTTTCATAATGGCTAAAAACTCAAAAACACCCAAATGCCTATAAGCCAAGAGAATGGATACATGGAAGCATAGTCATAAAAAGGTATACTATTTAGCAAAAAAAAAAAAAAAAAAAAGAACTAATGACGGTGCAACAGCAACAATGAAGCACAAAAACTATTTTGAGGAAAATAAAAACGGAAAAAAGTGTTTACTATGCTATTCACTTTATATAAGATCCCAAAAGGAGCAAAACTAATGCATGAAGATAGAAATCTGACTATGGGAGTGAGGATTGACTAGGAAGATTTGAATGTTTTCTGGGGTAATGAAAATATCTTTGAGAATTTCCACCGTCTGAATGTATAATTATAACAAACCTCATCAATCTGCACAATGAAGATGGGTTATATGTAAATCCAAAATAGCTGCACACTCACTGGAAACACTTAAGAGCAGGAAAGAAATTAGTGAACATGAAGTAAATTATGGGAAAAACTCAAATACACAGGCAAGTAAGTGGGAAACAGAAAACAAAGGTAAGTGATCTAGAAAATACCCTGAGAAAATCTAAAATACCTTTAACAGGATTCAGGGAAAGAGAAGATTGATAGAATATAAATCATATTTTAAAAGGTAACAGCTGGGAATTTTCCATAACTGATGAAATAAATCAATCGATAGATTCTAGGAACCTGACAGACATCAAGGAGGATGAATAAAAGGAAATCCATGAAGAAAAATCTGAGCAAATGGTTGAAAACCAAAAGTACAAAGAAAATCATCAAAGATGCCACAGAAAGGAAATGCAAGGTGGGCAAAAAGTTGAAAAATCAATAAAACCAGCCACATCAACAAAATAAAGGGAAAATGACTACCTGAAAAGATGTAGAAAGTAATGTAATAAAATCTGTTCACACAGCAAGAAAAATAATGAAAGACTGAGCATCGATGGAGTCAAATAAGGGGGCAAACCTAGTTCTACTAATTAACTTTGTTATCCTGGACAAATATGTTACTACTATTTCTTCATACCTAGAGACAGGCGAAATCAATCAGTATTAAAATTTTGTTCTTAAAAGGAAATTTTTATACACCTGGTATGCAAAACAGAAAATAAGGCAGTTCCTTCAGCTTTCAAAAACATTTTTTTCTAACCATATGAATGAATGAGGACACTTCAAGTTCTACTGTTTTATGAATTTGAAAATTTTTACATTAAAAATATCATAGATTTCTGTAGTAGGAAGAATTCTGAGACGGTCCCCAGACCCTTTTCTCCTCAAGTATAAACCTTATGTAATCCGCTCCCTTCTCTGTGGGTAGGGGAAGGAACAGGGTGGATATCACTCTCATGATTAAAGTATGTTAGAGAACATACTTTAAGGTGAGCCCTTAAAAGGAACCATCTCTCTGAAGGAAGACATTAGGAGTGTGAGAGAGATCCTCCTGCTGGCCTCCTAGTGGTAAACTGCCATGTTTTAAGAGAGTCAAGACCAGAGGGCGGCCACTAGGAAATGAAAGTGACTTCTGCTCTATAACCAGCAAGAAAACAGAGATGACACTTAGAGAAACCTGAATTCTGTCTAAAACCTGAATATGCTTAAAAGAGGGCCCCGAGCTCCAGATGAGAACACAACCCACGGACACCTGATGTCAGGCTTCTAAGACCCTGAGCCATGCCATTCCTAGACTTATAACCTGATCAAAATGTGATTTAATAAATGAGGGTTGCTTTTTAACCTCTAAATTTGTGGTAATTTACATGACAGTAGAAAACTTAGAGTTACCATAGAAAAGCAATAATTTTTTTATAATTCAGAGAGAGAGAAAGAAACACTTGTATTCTATTACTTAACAGTATACAAGTAAGACTGGTTCATTTACAATTGCTACTTTACAACTTCTAAAAGTTTAAAAACTATCATTGAAAGGCAATTGATTATTAAGTAGCAGCTAATCCTTTGTTTTTCAAATATACTTTGATACTCTCTTTTTATAATTGGTTTATTTTTATGTGCCACATATTTTGGTTGTTCTTTCAGAATTTTCTATACTCTTCAGAGGCAAAACAAGGAAAGAATCTTAGCTAGAGAACAAACTAATGGTTATCAGGGGAGCTGTGTTGGGGATTAATGAGGTACTTGTTATGATGAGTACTAAATATCGTGTATAATTAATTGTTGAATCACTAAATTGTACACCTGAAACTAATATTACACTATATGTTAACTAACTGGAATTCAAATAAAAACTTAAAACAAAGATAAAGTTGGGTATTCTGATGTGTAAGTTAGGGCCTAAAACTTTATCATTCAGGGAACAGATCTTACCAGTACTGTAATACATTGCTGTGATATTGAATGATCTGCAACGCAAACTGGGCTAGGAATTTCTCTTCCAAAAGACTATAATGTGACAATAAGGCTGGGGTTGATTTACACTATTATCTTATTGTGACTCTATCAAAAATTCTATTCTCTTCAATTTGAGATTTAATCTATTTCAGTTTAAAGGTTTCAGGAAAAGTCAAGTAGAATTGAAATTAATTTGTAAAACTCATTGTGTCTTCTATTAAAGTTTTTAGCATAATTGCCCACACTTTAGTCTGATCTCATTTAAGCTGTATTTAAATTGTATTGTAATTAGGTTAATAGAATGGGGGTAGAACAAATTAAGATAGTTTCACTGCAGGTTTTCAACCTGTGTCTTACTGTGTGTGACTCAATTCATTATTCTTTTTGATTAAAGAGAATATGTCAAGCTACTGACCCATAGATTTTTAACTAAAGTCTTAGCTGAAACCATGCCTCCTGATGTTTACAATAAATATTTTATTAGATATGATACTAACCAGCATAATTTATTAACCAATGACAAATATTGGGAAATTCTTAGCATATTTATAAACTTTGCAGAAAATTGTCCTGCTGGGAGGATAGAAACCCTAAAGACTTGTAATGAGCTACACTTTCCTCTATCTATTCCTAGAGAGAAAAGCCATTATCACATTGTGATTGTTAAGTAATTTTTATATATTTGGGTCTTAAACAAAGTACCCATTGGACTCAATGATATTTTTAAAAAGCAGCTCTAAAATGATCTGTAACTTGCACTGTAGTTTTTAAATAGTCCTAAATCTAGAGTTTTAACTTAAGTTTATCTAGGACTATAAAACAAAATTCTAAGTCAGAACAGGTTGCTCTATTATAAAAGAAGTGCATATTTGTCCCAAATACCCCTTTCCAATGTTACTATTATAGAAATTCTTTAAGAATTAGAATCTCAACTATTAAAGCCTGGTACAATTAGTAGAGAATGCCAATGGCAAAGAAATAAGTGTTGGCCAATATTTCAAGTAAAGGATGTCCTTAGTGAACTCCCATTTCTATTTGAAAGATCTTTTTTTTTTTTTTTTTTTTCCTTACGTGGGGAATTAGTTTGTTATTTTATTCTTCTGAAAATGCAAGTAAGTCATTTGGTACACTGGAGAAATGATAGATTCAGGGTCCATGGACTTGGGGTATAATTTTGGCCCTGCACCTACAGACCTTATGACAAGGAATGGGGTGACTAAACCAGAGAGTATGGCAATCAGAGATACTCTCCTACAGATGACAAGTGTCAAGAGTGGAAGAAAGCAAACTGTCCTGGGAACAAAACTAAAGAGGTATTTCTACATAAAACAAAAATAAAAACAAAAACACCTCTGACTCTGTAATATGTTAAAAAAATCTGATTTTCCATGAATATTATTATGAGGCATGGAAAGCAATAAGCAACTGATGCATAAGATCTGAATAGTGTTAAGACTGAAATTTTCTTTAGCACCACCTGAAAGTTAAAAATGTCTATGTGACATAGGAACATTTTTACTTTATTTAACTAAGAAGTAGTTATTTTTTAATGATTATTTATTTTGAGAGAGAGAGAGCACAAGCAGAGGTGGGGCTGAGACAGAGGGAGAGATATTCCCAAGCAGGCTCCATGATCAGTGCAGAGCCCAACATGGGGCTTGATCTCAAAACCATGAGATCATTACCTGAACCAAAATCAAGAGTTGGATGCTCACTCAATGGAGCCACCCAGGTGCCCCAATATGTAATTACTTTTATTGAAAGACTTTGAGAGAAATGTGTAAGCTCTATCCTCATAAATATGAGTTTGAGTTCAAATAAATTTGCTTACAATTAATGACTATTTTCTTATAAACTAAAATAAAGGAAACCCTACCAATCATCACAAGTTATATGTTAAGGTTGGGAAATGGGGGAGGAGTAGATATACCGTAGGCTTTCCTCATCCTACAAATACAATTAGATAGCTATCAGATCATTCACAATACCCCAGAAATTAACCTGAAGTCTGGCAGAACAAACTCCACAACTGAAGTAGAGAAGGGGCTACATCAATAAAGGGAGGATGTGCAGAGATAAGGCTTGGGAGAAATGGATCATAGTCCTTGCAGTGAGGAGTCATAAAAAAGGGTGGGAGAAAGACTAATACACAGGGGACCCCACAAGAGAAAATGAATCCTGATAGCAACTGGCATGGAAAATGAGAGGAGCCAAATTTCATGAATTTTTATAATAATTAGGAATTAAAACTTAGAGTTTTAAAGGTCAATGGGCTTAGTTGAGATCAAGTCTAGAGAGCACTGTGCTGCTTTTGGAAAGAAAGCAGGCAAACAACCCATCGATAAATGGCATGGAAACAACAATCTGAAGTGCACCTGGAGCACACAGTGGGGAATTAGTCACTCATCTTGGAGCATATCCCAAAGATATTCATGGAGAGACCCTTCTGGGAACAAAGGAATGCCCAGGGCCATTTTGGTTCCCCACCCCACCCCCCAGCATAAGCACAGGGCCACCTGTGGGAACCCGTACAGTGCTGAAAGTCACTACTTCATTTGCTTACAGCAAGCCCCACTTCCGTGCTCCAGCGGAGCCACCTCTCTCAGTCACACTTCCCTCAGTCCCAGAGCAACAAGACTCATGCCTCCGAAGACCAGCCCAAACCCCTGCTCATGCCACATCTCACAACATGCAGGCTTTAGGAGCCTTAATTCAGGCAACAGTCATCACAGGTCTCGCTTCACAAGCAGACCGGAGCGCACCCAGTTAAAACTCACCACATGCAGGCCAGGGACCGAACACAGCCCACAACAGGCAAAGATGGCCTCTGCAGATGACTGATCTGAAGGGTAAGTGGCTAGGACACAACAGCAGAGCACATGCAGCAGACACTGGAGAAACTCCCAGAGCCTCCAGGCCCCAGGGAATGGGGGGCATTGTATGGCAGCACACTATAACACCTCTTCTTCATAAAGGAATACCCTCAAGAACAGGAAACACAGTGGATTTTTCTAACATAAACAGGTATGGAAACTTAGACAAAATGATAATTCAGAGAAGTTTATCCCCAATGAAAGAAAAGGACAAGGCCACAACCAGAGAACTGATATAATTAACAGAAATAACAGAGAACAGATAAGTTAAACAGATATAATTAACCTGCCTGGTAGAGAATTTAAAATAATTATCCTAAGGATACTCACTGGACTTGAGAAAAAAGTGGAAGACCTGAATGAGACCCTTAAAACAGAGATAAGGAATAACACAGCAGATAAATGACTCTATAAATGAAATGAGAAACAGACTTGAGGCAATCAACAGCATGCTGGAAGAGGCAGCAGAATGAATTAGTGACCTGGCAGACAGAGTAATAGAAAGTAATAAGGCTGAACAAAATAGAAAAAAGAATTAGGCAAAATGAGAACAGACTTAGGGAACTCAGTGACTCCTTCAAATGTAATAAGAGTAGTATTATAGACGTCACAGAAAAAGAGATAAAAGGGAGCCGAAAAAATTTTTGAAAAAATAATAGCTGAGTATTTCCCTATTTTGGGTAACCAGATCCAAGAGGTACAGAAATTTCCCACCGAAAGCAGCAAAAGTGTATAAACACCAAGACATACTGTAATTAAATTGGCAAAATGATTTTTAAAAATTTTAAGTATCAAGACAAAAGAAGACAGGAAATACAAAGGGAAACCCTTAATGCTACCAGAAAATTTTTCAGCAGAAACTTTCCAAGAGAGAAGAGAGGGGCCAAAGTGCTAAATGGGAAAAATCTACAGCCAATAGTACTATATTCAACAAGTCTGTCATTCAGAATATAAGGAGGGGCACCTAGATAGTAAAGCATATGCCTTTTATTATTAAAAAAAATTTTAATGTTTTATTTACTTTTGATACAGAGAGAGATAGAGCATGGGGTGGGGGGCAGAGAGAGAAGGAGACACAGAACCGGAAGCAGGCTCCAGGCTCTGAGCTAACTGTCAGCACAGAGCCCGACGCGGGGCTCAAACCCACTAACGTCAGATCTGACCTGAGCCAAAGTCGGAGGCTTAACCGACTAAGCCATCCAGCTGCCCCAAGCATATGCCTTTTAAATCAGTAAAGCATATGTCTTTTAATCTTGGAGTCAAAAGTTCAAGCCCCATATTGACATTAAAAGTCTATATAATAATGAATTTTAATTCATTAGAATTAATGAATAGAATAGAAAGAAAAATTGAGTTTCCCAGACAAGCAAAAATTAAGGGAGTACATGATCACTAAACCAGCCCTTGCCAGAAATATTAATGGGGACTCTTTGAGTAGAAAGAAGAGGCCAAAGTGACAGTGTAGAGTTAGGAAACACAAAGCAGTAAAAATGAATATCTCATAAAAAGAAATCAGTTAAGGAATTCACAAAATAAACGAATGTAACATATCACAACATGTACTTAAAACATGAGAGAGAAGTAAAGAATGGGTTCAAGCTTAAATGACCATCAACTTTTATACATCCCTATATACAAAAGAGGTTATACACAAACCTACTGATAACTATATGTCAACAACCATTAATAAATATGCAAATAATAAAGAGAAATAAATCCAAATAGATCACTAAAGAAAATAAGCAAATCATCCAAGAGATAAAGACAAGAAAGGATCAGAGAAAATCTTCAGAAACAACCACAAAACAGTTAAATGACAATAAATATGTATCAATTACTTTGAAATTATTTTTAATGATTTATTTTATTTTTGAGAGAAAGAAGCAGAGCATGAGCAGGAGAGGGTCAGAAAGGGAGACCCAGAACCCAAAGCAGGCTCCAGGCTCCAAGCTGCCAGCAGAGTCTGATGTGGAGCTCCAACCCATGAACCGTGAGATCATGACCTGACATAAAGTTGGACACTCAACCAACTGAGCCACTGAGGTGCCCCTCTGTCAATTAATTTGAATGCAAATGGACTGAACACTTCAATCTAAAGACATACGCTCACAGAATGAATTACAAAAAAAAAGACTCATCTGTATGCTACCTATAAGTTACTGATTTTAGACCCAAAGGCATCTTTAGTGAAAGCAAAGAGATGGAGAAATGTGGATAATACAAGTGGATGCCAAAAGAAAGCTGAAGTAGCAATATTTATATTGCAATAAATAGACTTCAAAGCAAAGGCCATAACAGTAATAAATAACAAACTTAAAAAAAATTGGGCACCTGGGTGGCTCAGTTGGTTAAGCATCCGGCTTCGGCTCAGGTCATGAGCTCATGGTTCTCAGGTTCGAGCCCTGTGTCCAGCTCTGTGCTAACAGCCAGCTCAGAGCCTGGAGCCTGCTTCAGATTCTGGATCTCCTTCTCTGACCCTCCCCTGCTCATGATGTCTCTCTCTGCCTCTCAAAAAAAAAAAATTAGCAACAAGCATAAGTGAATTAATCAGTAATACAATAACAGTAGGGGGCAGTAACATCTCCCTAGATCAATGGACAAGTCATCTGAACAGAAAATCAACAAGGAAACAGTGGCTTTGAATGGCCCACTGACCAGATGGATTTCACAGATATGTTCAGAATATTCCATCTTAAAACAGCAGAATACACATTTTCAAGTGCACACAGAACATCCTTCAGAATAGATCACGTATTAACCCATAAAACAAGCCTCAAACAATTCACAATGGTCAACGTCATACCATGCATCTTTTCTGACCACAATGCTATCAAACTAGAAGTTAGCCACAAGAAAGTATCTGGAAAGAACACAAACATATGGAGGTTAAATAACATACTTCTAAACAATGAATGGATCAATTAGGAAATTAAAAAGTACATGACAACAAATGAAAATGAAAACACAATTGGATTCATCAAACTGATTTTAAGAGGGAAGTTCATAGCAATACAGATTTACCTCAAAAGCAAGAAAAGTCTCATCTCAAACAACCCAACCTTACACCTAAAGGTGCTAGAAAAAGAACACACAAACTAAAACCAGCAGAACAAAGAACTTAATAAATTTTAGTGCAGAACTAAAGGACACTAACTAAAGAAAACAATAACAACAACAACAACAAACCCAATAGAACACACCAATAAAACCAGGATCTGCTTCTCTGAAGAAAAAAAAAGAATAAAATTGATAAACCTCTCAACAGACTCATCAAGAAAAAAATAGAAAGGACTCAAAATCACAAATGAGAGAAATGGCATCACAGAGTAATTATAAGAGATTATTAAAACTATATTCCAACAAATTGGACAACCTAGAAGAAATGGATAAATTCCTACCAGAATCAACTACAAAAATGAAACGGGAAGAAACAGAAAACCTGAACAGACCAAAACCCAGAAAAGATATTGAATCAGTAATAATAAAAAAAAAAACTACCCCAAAATAAAAATCCAGGACTAGATGGCTTCACAGGTGAATTCTTTTAAAAAAAAAAAAGCCATCAATTGAAAACTGTAGAAAACTTATGAAAGAGATTGAAGACGACACCAAGAAATGGAAAAACATTCCCTGTTCATGGATCAGAAGAATAAACATTGTGAAAATGTCATTACTACCCAAAGCAATCTACACATTCAATGCAATCCCCATCATATTTGCACCAACATTCTTCTCAAAACTAGAACAAACTATCCTCAAATTCGTATGGAACCACAAAAGACCCCGAATAGCCAAAGTCATATTGAAGAAGAAAACCAAAACGGGAGGCATCACAATCCCAGACTTT
>NC_043704.1:100541926-100588197 GCF_006229205.1 Suricata suricatta | reverse complement strand
AAAGGCAACCTATAGAATTAAAAACATAACTGCAAATCATATATTTGACAAGTAGTTACTATTCAGAATATATAAGGAATGTCTATCTCAACAATAAAAAGAGGCTGGATTTAAAAATAGGCAAAAGGATCTAAATAGGCATTTCTTCAAATAAGATATATAAATGGGTAAGAACATGAAAAGGTATATAAATGGGTAAGAACATGAAAAGATATATAAATGGGTAAGAACATGAATATATCACTAAGCATGAGGGAAATAGAAGTCAAAACCACAAGCAAATGTTAATTTACACCCATTAAGATAGCCATTATTAAACAGAAAATAACTTGGCAAGAATGCAGAGAAGTTAGAATGCTTGTATACTGTTCAGAAAGTAAAATAATGCAGAAATTATGGTAAGGGGTTTTGGGGTTCCTAAAAAACTAAACCTAGAATTACCATATGATCTAGTAATCCCACTACTGGGTATACATAAAAAAAAAAAAAACCCTCAAAGTAAGATCTTTAAGAGATACTTGCGACCTGACTTTAAAATCAATAGCATAGCACAGGCATCCCTCAAACAAAGAAGGGCTGAAGCCAAAGGACTCTGAACCCCAAGAGTCTAGAAGGAAAGGAGACAGGGTCTACTAGGAAGACAGCTTCATAGTGACTACTTCCAGGAACATACCAAAGCACACATGGTGGAGAGTAAAAAACATCACTACGAGAAGGGAAATATAATAACCAAAATCACATCAAGAGAGACTAAGGGACACGATTAAAGAACACTTACTTCCTGAATGGCCAGGCCCTGGATAGTGTATTAGCCTCCTTTAATATAGCAGAACTTGCAGTTGCAAAGCACATAACAAGCCTTTAAAACTTACAAGAGACAGAAAGCTAGCCAAAATGATGAAATGAAAGAACTCTCCTCAAAAGAAATTCCAGGAAGAAGTGACAACTAAAGAATTGGTCAAAACAAATACCAGCAACATAACTGAACAAGAATTTATAACAATAGTTATAAAACTAATTGCTGGGGTTAAAAAAGGCATAGAAGACAGCAGAGACACTATTGCTGAAAAGACCATGGATCTTAATAATAGTTATGATGACTTTAAAAATGCTATACATGAGGTGCATAATAAGATGGAGGTGGCCATTGCATGATTGAAGAGGCAGAGAACAGAATAAGTGAATTAGAAGACAAAATTCTAGAGAAAGAGGAAGCCAAGAAAAAGAGAGGTAAATTGATCCAGGAGCATAAAAGGAGATTTCGAGAACTGAGTGATGCAGTAAAATAGAACAATATCCATATCATTGGAATTCCAGGAGAGAGAGAGAGAGAAAGAGAGAGAGAAAGAGGGAAGGAGCGAAGGGGGGAGGGAGGGGGGAGGGAGGGAAAGGGGATGAAGGGGTACTTGAAAAAATTATAGCTGAGAGCTTCCCCAATCTAGTTAAGGAAACAGACATTGAATTCCAACAGGCACAGAGAACTCCCCTCAGACATAACTTGAATCGATCTTCTGCACTACATATCATAGTAAAACTGGCAAAATATAAGGATAAAGAGCTGAAAGCAGCTAGGTATAAATGTGGCTTAACATACAAAACTAGGCACATCAGTGTAGTAGCAGACCTATCTACTGAAACTTGGGCAGGCCAGAAAGGAATGGGAGGAAATCTTGAATGTGGTGAACAGGAAAAATATGCAGCCAGGAATCCTTTTTCCAGCAAGCTGTCATTCAGAATAGGAGAAATAAAGGTTTTCCCAAACAAACAAAAATTGAAGGAATTCATCACCACTAAAACCAGTCCTATAAGATATCCTAAGGGGATTCCATGAGGGAATTGTTGCAAGGAACACAAAATACCAGAGACACCACTACAAGCATGAATCCTACAGAAAACACAATGACTCCAAACATATTTTTTCAGTAATAACACTGAATGTAAATGGACCAAATGCTCCAATCAAAAGACATGGGATATCATATTGGGAAAAGAAAAAACAACCCCCCCCCCCCCAGGATCCCTCATCAACCTGCTGTCTACAAGAAACTCATTTTAGGCCTTAGGAT
Source organism: Suricata suricatta (assembly GCF_006229205.1). Lineage (NCBI taxonomy): Eukaryota > Metazoa > Chordata > Mammalia > Carnivora > Herpestidae > Suricata > Suricata suricatta. Next base: position 100,586,131 of record NC_043704.1, on the reverse strand, counting down.
ACCTTCAGATTGAAAATGGGGGGTTGGAGAAATATCTATCATGCTACTGGAAGTCAAAAGAAAGCCGGAGTAGCCGTACTTATATCAGACATCTGGACTTTAAAGTAAAGACAGGAACAAGAGATGAAGAAGGACATTATATAATAATTACAGGATTATTATTATATAATAATTACAGGATCTATCTATCAGGGAGAGCTACAAATTATAAATATCTATGCATCAAATTCGAAAGCATCCAAATACATAAAACAAGTAATCACACACATAAGCAATCTTATTGATAAGAATGTGCTAATTGCAGGGGACTTTAATACTCCACAGATAGCAATCGATAGATCAACCAGACAGAAAAATCACTAAAGAAGCAATGGACCTGAACTACACTTTGGACCAGATGGACTTGACAGATATATTTTGAACTCTACATCCTGAAGCTATACTTTCTTCTTCAGTGCACATGGTACACTCTCCAAGATAGACCACATACTGGGTCACAAAGCAGCCCTCAATAAATATAAAAGAACTGAGATCATACCATCCACACTTTCAGATCACAATACTGTGAAACTTGAAATCAACCACAGGAAAAAGTCTCAAAAACCTCCAAAATCATGGAGGCTAAAGAAGACCCTACAAAAGAACGAATGAGTCAACCAGGCAATTAGAGAAGAAATTGAAAAATATATGGAAACAAATGAAAATGAAAATAAAACAATCCAATGTCTTTGAAATGTAGCAAAGGCAACCTAGGAGGAAAATACACTGCAATCCAGGCCTATCTCTAGAAACTTGAAAAAGCACATATACAAACTCTAACAGTGCACCTAAAAAAAACTAAAAGCATAGCAGCAAGAACACCCCAAACCCATCAGAAGAATAGAAATAATAAAGATCAAAGCCGAAATAAACAATACATAATAAAAAAAATAGTTGAAAAGGTCAATGACCAAAAGTTTTTTTTTGAAAAAGCAATTGATAAACCTCTAGCCAGCCTCTTCAAAAAGAAAAGAGCACCCAAATAGATAAAATCACGAATGAAAATAGATTTATTACAACCAGTCCCTCAGAAATACAATCAATTATGAGGGAATCATATGCCAACAAACTGGACAACCTAGAAGAAATGGACAAATTCCTAAACACACACACACACGCACATGCACTACCAAAACTCAAATGGAAAGAGAAAATTGACAGATCAATAACTAGTGAAGAAATTGAATCAGTTATCAAAAATCTCCCAACAAATAAGAGTGCTGAGCCAGATGGCTTCCCTGGGGAATTCAACCAGACATTTAAATAAGAGTTAATACCTATTTTTCTCAAGCTGTTCCAAAAAGTAGAAGTGGAAGGAATGCTTCCAGACCCATTCTATAAAGCCAACTATCACTTCCATTCCCAAATCAGACAGAGACCCAGCAAAAGAACTATAGGCCAATATCCCTGATGAATATGGATGCAACAATCCTCAACAAGATACTTGCAGATTGAATTCAAAAGCATATAAAAAAAATTATCCACCATGATCAAGTGGGATTCATTCCTGGGTTGCAGGACTAGTTCAATATTCACAAATCCATCAATGTGATATATCACATTAACAAAAGAAAAAACCATGTGATCCTGTCAATAGATGCAGAAAAAGCATTTGACAAAATACAGCATCCTTTCTTAATAAAAACCCTCAAGAAAGTCAGAAGGAACTTAAACATCATAAAAGCCATTTAAGTAAAACCCATAGCTAATATCATTTTCAATGGGGAAAACTGAGAGCTTTCCCCCTGAAATCAGGAACATGACAGGGTTGTTCATTCTCACCACTGTTGTTTAACATAGTGCTGGAAGTCCTAGCATCAGCAATCAGACAGCAAAAGAAAATAAAAGACATCAGAACTGGAAAAGATGAAGTCAAAGGTTCACTTTTCGCACGTGTAGATGACATGATACTCCACATGGAAAACCTGACAGACTCCACCAAAAGTCTGCTAGAACTGATCCATGAATTTAGCCATGTAGCAGGGTACAAGATCAATGTACAGAAATCAGTTGCATTTCTATACACCAATAATGCAGCAACAGAAAGAGAAATCAAGAAACTGATTCCATTTACAACTGCACCAAAACCCATAAAATATCTAGGAATAAACCCAACCAAAGATGTAAAATACCTGTACAATGAAAATTATAGAAAACTGATGAAAGAAACTGAAGAAGACACAAAGAAATGGAAAAACATTCCATGCTCATGGATTGAAAGAATAAATATTGTTAAAATGTGAATACTAACCAAACAATCTACACATTCAGTGTGATCCCCATCAAAATTGTACCAGCATTCTTCTCAAACCTAGAACAAACTATCCTAAAATTTGGGTGGAAACACAAAAGACCCTGTATAGACAAAGAAATATTAAAGAAGAACGAAATGGGAAGCATCATAATCCCATATTTTAGCCTATACTACAAAGCTCTCATCAAGACAGTATGGTATTGGCACAAAAACAGACACATAGACCAATGGAATAGAATAGAGAACCCAGAATTGGACCCCCAAATGAATGGCCAATCAATCTTTGACAAAGCAGAGAAGAGTATCCAATGGAAAAAAGAGAGCCTCATTAACAGATGGTGCTGGGAGAACTGGACAGCAACATGGAAAAGAATGAAACTATACCACTATCTTATACCATACACAAAAATAAACTCAAAATGGATATAGGACCTGAATGTGAGACAGGAAGCCATCAAAACTCTAGAGGAGAAATCAGGAAACAAACTCCGTGACCTCAGCCACAACAATTACTTACTTGACACATCTCCATGGCAAGGGAATAAAGAGCAAGAATGAACTATTGGGACCTCCAAGATAAGAAGCTTCAGCATGGCAAAGGAAACAATCAATAAAACTAATAGGCAACTGACAGAATTGGAAAAGATAGTTTCAAATGACATATCGGATAAGGGGCTAGTATCCAAAGTCTATAAGAAATTCACCAAACTCCACACATAACAAACAAACAATCCAGTGAAGAAATAGGCAGAAGACATGAACAGACATTTCTCCAAGAAGAACATCCAGATGGCCAACAGACACATGAAACGATGCTCAATGTCACTCATCATTGGGGAAGTGCAAATCAAAACTGCACTGAGATACTACTTCACCTCACGCTGGTCAGAGTGGCTAAAATGAACAAACTAGGAGACTATAGATGGCTGGCGAGGGTGTGGAGAAACGGGCACCCTCCTACACTGTTGGTGGGAATGTAAACTGGTACAGCCACTCTGGAAAACAGTGTGGAGGTTCCTCAAGAAATTAACAATAGAACTTCCCTATGACCCAGCAATAGCACTGCTAGGAATTTACCCAAGGGATACTGGAGTGCTGATGCATAGGAGCACATGTACCTCAATGTTTATAACAGCACTTTCAACAATAGCCAAACCATTGAAAGAGTCTAAATGTCATTCAACTGATGAGTGGATCTAGAAGATGTGGTTTATATATGCAATGGAATACTACATGGCAATGAGAAAGCATTAAATGTGGTCATTTGTAGCCACGTGGATGGAACTCAAGGGTATTATGCTAAGTGAAATAAGTCAAGCACAGACAGATTCCATATTTTTTCACTCATATGTGGAATAGGAGAAACATATCAGAGGACCATAGGGGAGGGGAAAGAAAAAGTAGTCAAGGAGAGGGATGGAGGCAAATCATAAGACACTCTTAAATACTGAGACCTGAGGGGTGATGGGAGTGGGGGAGAGGGGAAAATGGGTAATAGGCATGGAGGAGGGCACTTTTGGGATGAGCACAGGGTGTTATATAGAAACCAACTAGACAATAAACTATTAAAAAATTAAAATATAAAAATCAATTTAAAAAGATACTTGCACACCCATGTTCAGATTATTATTTTTACAGAAACTAAGCTATGAAAATAACCCAAATTTCTATTGACAGATGAATGAATAAAGAAAATATGACAGACACAATAAATCTACATCCACATGTAGAACAGTCTTCCTGAAGAACTGAGAACTGACTGAACAGTTTCCTCACAAATGATAGAAGGAGCACACAGAGAAAGGTAGGAGAGATGGAGACACTAGGACATGACTCCCACCCCCAACACTGGGACCTGCTGAAGACAGACATATTACTGAGAGTTCTGTGAACAGGACTTACCCATCCTAGGGAACAGCAAAAAAAGCAAAAAACAAAAAAACAAAACAAAAAACAAAAAACACAAAACACAAAAAACCCCAACAGTTTAAAGAAAACTTGATAAGTAAAGGAAATCCATTTATTATCCTGAAAGCATCCACAAAAATGAGCAAAGAAGTGCTTGAATTTTCTTTGGAGTTGGAAGCACTGACATATGTCATGTTTTTACAGTCCCTTTCCATCATGGTAAGGTAGACAGGAGCAAGGTCCAGGTGTTCTTTTCCCCCTACTAAGGATGCCATGGTTCCGGGACCCATACCAGCTTTACTCATGACAAGGGAACCCCAGCATGATATGCCCCAGACTCCCCACCACAACTAAGCCAACCCCATAAAGACAGCTCTGGAATAGTATGCTCCATGACTCCCCAAATCCGGCCATACTGTGAAGATAGCATTGGCACATTATGCCACAGGACACTTCTGACCTACCTGCTCCAGCCTCAACAGTTCTACAAAGGCAGCTCCAGCAGAGCATTCCATTGCTCCCCCCCATCACATGCTTGCACCAGCTTCAGTCATCTTGCCAGGTGGCCCCCAAGTGGAATACCTTAATACCTCCTGGCCCATGTTCACTCCAACTCCAGCCATCCCACCATGGTGGCCCTCGTGCAGTGCATCTTGGGAACCCCAAGCCCACTCCAGCCCCAACCATCACGTCAGGGTAGCCAAGGTAGCCAAGGTAGCCCCAGAACACCACACCCTACTTCAGGAAATGCATGTTGGACTGCACCTGCACCCATTCCAGATAACCCAGCAAAGCAATCCTAGTGAGGTAAATCCTAGGGACACCCCACACCTTGGCATCAGCACAATTTAGCTCCAACTGTCCTGTCAAAATTACCCATGTGTGGCACATGTTGGGATCTCCCTGACTCTTGCTTTATCCAGTTTCAGCCAACCTGCTAAAATTGCCAGCATACACAGTCCACTCAGGGGATACTTTTACACAAGGCCATTCATTATAGACAAGAATTAGCTGTTCTGCCTAATTAATAGGGTAAAAACACAGAAACTCAAAGAAAATTAAGACATAAGTATGTTCCAAATGAAACACTGAGATAAAACTCCAGGGTTAAAAATTTAAGAGCCCTAATAAAAGTGAGAAAAATGAGTTCCCTGATAAAGACTTCAAAGTAACGGTCATAAAGATGCTCAATGAACCCAGGAGAGGTATGGAGAAACATAGTACGAAACTCAGCAAAGAGAAAACAATAAGAAACAATCAAAGCTAAAAAATATAATGAAAATGAAAAAATACACCTAAAGGAATTAACGGTTTAGATGATGCAGAAGAATGGGTCTGTGATCTGGAAGAGAGAATAGCGGAAATAACCCAATCAGAAAAGCAAAAATTAAAAAGTATTTAAAAATTAGTTTAAGGGACTACTGGGACAACATCAAGCATGCAAACTTTTGTATTATAGGGGTCCCGGAAAGAGGGGAGACAGGGGCAGAAACTTTATTTGAATAAATAATTACTGAAAACGTCCCAAACTTGAAGAATGAAACACACACCCAGATCCAAAAATGACAGAGTCCCAAACACAATGAACCCAAAGAGATTAGAACTAAGATGTTTTATAATTAAAATATCAAAATTAATGATTAAGAGAGAATCTTAAAGTCATCAAGAGAAAAACAAATAGTCACATCCAAGTGAAATCCATATGATTATTAGCTTATTTTTAAGCAGAAATTTTGCAGGCCAGAAGGGAATGGTAGGCTATATATAAAGGGCTGAATTGGAAAACTTACAGCCAAGAATAATCTTTTTGGCAAGATTATAATTTAGAATTGCACCTGGGTAGCTCAGTAGGTTGAGCGTCTGACTTCAGCTCAGGTCATGATCTCCTGCATGGGTTCGAGCACCACATCAGGCTCTGTGCTGACAGCTCAGAGCCTGAAGCCTGCTTCAGATTCTGTCTCCCTCTCTCTCTCTGCCCCTCCACCACTGGTGCACATGTGCTCTCTCTCTCTCTCTCTCAAAAATAAAATTTAAAAAATTAACATAAAGCAATTATTAGTAGATATAAGACAAGAAATTGACAGTAAAGACAAAAAAAGCAAGAGGCCTTAGTAGCCCATTTATATCAGTGAATACACCATACCAGCAGAAAAATCAATACGAAAAATTTGCCTTAAATGACACAATAAACCAAATGGATTAATAGATATAGAGAGAGCATTTCAAATCTGTAGAACATACATTCTTTTTTAATTGCACATGGAAGAATGTCCAGGACAGATCATATATGTTAGGCTACAAAATAAGCCTCTATAAATTCAAGCATCTTTTCCACACAATGGTAGGGGAAAAAAAAAATCAACTACAATCAAGAAGATGGCTCAGTCAGTAGAGCACTCAACACTTGATCTCAAAGTCATGAATTCGAGCTCCATATTGGGTTAAGAGCCTACTTAAAATTAATTAAAAAAATAAATCACAAAAAGAAGAAAACAGTAAAAAAACAATCATATAGAAACTTAAAAATAAGGCTATTAAAAATCAATGGATCACTGAATTCAAAGAGGAAATTTAAAAAAAAAATACCTTGAGACCAATGAAAATGGAAACACACTTCACTGATTTTATAAGCTACCACAAAATCAGATCTAAGAGGTATGTTAATAGCAATACACACCTAAAGACAAAAGAAAATTTTTGAATAAACTAACTTTACACCAAAAAATCTAAAGAATAAAGAAAGCCCAAAGTCAGTACAAGAAGGGAAATAATAAAATCAAGGTGGAAATGAAATAGAGACTAAAATATAGATAAGATCAGGGGCACCTGGGTGGTTCAGTTGGTTAAGTATCTGACTTGGGATCAGAACATGATCTCACAGTTCGTAGGTTCGAGCCTGGCATTGGGTTCTGTGCTGACAGCTCAGAGACTGGAGCCTGTTCCAGGTTCTGTGTCTCCCTCTCTCTCTGCCCCTCCCTTGTTCACACTCTGTCTCACTCTGCCTCAAAAAATAAAAACAAACATTAAAAAAAGTAGACAAGATCAATGAAATTAAAAGCTAGTTTTTTATAAGATACATAACATGAACATACAGGAAATAAAGGGCCTAATAAAAATTTTTAAAAAGTTACAACTGACACTCCAGAATTATAAATTATCATAATATTACAGAAATTATATGTCAACAAATTAGAAAATGTAAAAGAAATGGATACTTAGAAGCACACAACCTTCCAAGACTGAATTACAAAGAAATAGAAAATCTGAATAGATGAATTACAAGTAGTGAAATTGAAACAAATGTTAAAAAAACCCCAAAAAACAAGGGTCCATGACAAGAGGGCTTCATACGTGAATTACACAAAACCTCTAAAGGAGAGTTAGTACCTATTCTTAAATCATTGCAAAAATTAAAGAGGAAGAAATTGTACCAAACTCATTTTAAAAGGCCAGAATTAACCTGATACCAAAACCAGACAAGATTCCAAATAAGAGAAAATTATAGGTCAGTATACTTGAAAATCCTATGAACCTCATTAAAGAACCATTAAAATGAATGAATTGAGTACACAATTGGCACACAGAAAATAGTGGTATTTTTGTATATTTGCTATAAAGTTCAGTGATTTAAATTACTCTGACTTGTAAGGATATTTTTAGATACTGATTTTAGAAGAGGAAACATGAAGAGTATTTAAGAAAAGAATGAAAGATAGCTCCCATGTTGAATCTGTCCATGATAATAGTTGAGATATTTAGCTTTCAAGTTATTATATGTTGTGCTAAAATTGTCTGCTCCTATATTTAACATCTTTGGAAAAAAAAACTTTATTATATCAATCACATCTAGAATGAGGTACCAAAATTTTAACAAGCCATGGCTCATTATAATTTTTTAATAACTATGTTTAACTTTTTCTTATATTTACAAATGATCAGATCAAGTGTTTGGTGTATTCTTTTATTGTAAAATAGGTATTCATTTTTTTTGTTTTTGGCTTTCTTTCTGCATTGATGGTAGCTCTTTACAAATATTATTTATAAAGTCAGACTAGATACAGAAGAATCAATGTAAAATAGTAAAATTTTCAAGCAATGTATATAAGTATTCAGCAAAGAAAAATAGATATTTGATGATGAAGATGGAAAAGGCTGTAGAGAAACCCAATCATTGTAATTGCATAAAGATAATGATGTCATTTTTAGTTTCTCACTTTCCAATGGTATAGAAGGTACAAAATGAAAGATCTCAGGAATAGTCATTGGTCCTTACCAACACTTGGAAAAATATACCTGCCACTCTAAAATATGACTGAGTTTGAAAATATTTAGAAAGAGAGCAACTCAATAGATGTATATTTTAATATGTATGCTATCGAACTAAAATAGGGTCAAAGCTATAGGTTTTATGTCCCTGATTATTTTTCTCTTTTACCAAAAGCTGAGATATATGACAAACTGTCTTAGCAAGTAATTAGTAAAAGAAATTAAACAGAAAAGGATCAAAGGTGTTTATAGGATATTTATTTATAATTTAATCCTTATTTATTCTGCATTTTACTTCAAAGGAATGTTACAACCTAAAGGTCATGGAACTATTAAATAGATTTTTTGCTTCCAGGACAAGGGTATCAGATTATCAGATTATCTTTATCAAATTGGATTTTCCAATTTAATAATTTCAAACATCTTGAGCACTTATAGTATTTCAGCATGGTGTTAAATTATATGCATTATTACACTTTCACCATAACACAGCCAGATGAGGAGCTTAAGACTTAAAGATCAGCTAACTTTTATTCAGATAGCTAGTAAGAAACTGAGAGACATTGAATCAAATACTATGATACTCTCCTGGACAGAGTATTTTGTCTCCTCAAATTCATATAATGAAGCCCTATACCCAATGTTAAAGGGTTAGGCAGTAGGGCCTTTGGGATATTTAGGATTAAATGAGGTTATAATTTTGGGTGCTCATGATGGGATTAGTGCCTTAATAACAGTCAGGAGAGCTCTTCCCCTTCTGGGTCACATTGGGCTGCAATAAAAAGATTGCCATCTGAAAGACAGGAAACAGTCCCCTAATAGACACCATCTTCCAGCCCCTTGATCTTGAAGTTCCCAGGATATACAACTCAGAGAAATAATTTATTTAAGCTACTCAGTATATGGATTTTTTTTACTGCAACATGAAGATAATTACTAATGAATATTTCTCCAACATGAAACAAACAGACATATTTTGAGTTCTAATTTTAAATACTGTTTCTAAAGAAAACAATTTTTTGGAAAAATTTTATCCTCATTCATAACATAAATGTTGTGAAAATAGGTAGCTAATAGATTGGAGTTCCTTTTTCCCCCAGATATAAAGGTAGACACTAAAAGAAAAAAATAAAAGGGAAAATATGTTCAGGAAATCCTGATGCCAGATTGGAAGAACAAATATAGTTAAAATGTCTACACTACCCCCAAGCAATCTACATATTCAATGCAAGTTCTATCAAAATAGTACCAGCATTTTCACAGAGCTAGAACAAACAATTCTAAAGTTTTTATGGCATCTGAAAAGGCCCCAAATATCCAAAATAATGTTGGAAATAAAAAAAAAAGAGCAGAAGGCATCACAGTTCTGGATTTCAGACTGTATAACAAAGCTATAATCATTAAGACAGTATGGTACTGGCCCAAAAATGGACACATACATCAATGGGAAAGGATAGAAAACCCAGAAATGGACTCACAAATGTATGGCCAACTAATCTCTGCATTTTGAAAAAAAATTATTGAGAGATAGAGAGAGACAGAGCATGAATGAGAGAGAAGGAGACACAGAATCCGAAGCAATCTCCAGGCTCTGAGCAAGCTATCAGCACAAAGCCTGATGTTGGACCTGAACTCATGAACCGTGAGATCATGACCTGAGCTGAAGTCAGTTGCTCAACCAACTGAGCCACCCAGGCACCCCTGGCCAACTAATATTTGACGAAGATTACACCATACAGAAAAATAAACTCAAAATGGATGAAAGACCTAAATGTAACACAGGAAATCATCAATATCCTAGAGGAGAAAACAGGCAACAACCTCTTTGACCTGGTCTTGCAGCAACTTCTTACTAGAACTGTCTCTGGAAGCAAGGGAAACTAAAACAAAAATCAACTCTTGGGACCTCATCAAGATAAAAATCTGCACAGCGAAGGAAAATATCAATACCCCAATGTTTATAGCAGCATTCTCAACAATAGCCAAATTATGGAGAGAGCCCAATGTCTACTGGGTGATGAATGGATAAAGACAAGGTGGCATATATACACAATGGAATATTATTTGGCAATCAAAAAGAATGATATCTTGCTATTTGCAACAATGTGGAAGGAACTAGAGTGTATTATGCAAAGTGAAATAAGAAAGACAAATATACAATTTCACTCATATGTGAAATTTAAGAAACACAAACATAGGGGAAGGGAAAGAAAAAAATAAAATAATAAAATAAAGTAAAAACAGAAAGGGAGGCAAACCATAAGAGACTCTTAAATACAGAGACCTGATACTTACTGGTGGGACATTTGGTGGGGAGATGGTCTAAATGAATTATAGGCATTAAGCAGGGCATTTGTTGGAATGAGTGCTGAGTGTTATGTATAAGTGATCAATCACTAAATTCTGCTCCTGTAACCACTACTATACTATATGTTAACCAACTTGAATTTAAATAAAAATAAAAGAACTCCTAATGATGATCACCTCATTATGTTGATCAGAGACCTGAATTCATACTACCTGGGCAGTAATTTAAAAACAAAATAAGCGATAAGATCTAACAGTGGCCATGATATGATGTGGTGAGAAGGGCAATTCACCACCATCGTCGTTTTTCTCCAAACCCATTACCCAAGTCTTAGCATGAGGAAAACATTATCCAATCTAAACTGAGCTACAGTCTACAAGATACCTGACCAGTAATCCTGAAACTGGTCAACATCACAATCAAGGAAAGATGGAAGAAGTGCCACAGAAGGGACTAAAGAAGCATGACAACTAAATGTGTTATGGTATCTTGAGGGGGATACGAGAAAAGAAAAAGGACACTAGTGATAACAGTCGTGACACAAGAATAAAATCTAGAGTTTAACATACTAATGTTAGCTTGCTAGTTAGAACAAACTTACCGTGTTAATATAAAACGTTAACAATGAGAACACTAAGTGAAGCACATAGAATGCTTTGTGCATTCACAATCTATATTCACAATTTTCTATGAATCTAAAGCTATTCTAAAATAAAGACTTTATTTTTAAAACATAAAAGAAAAAGCCCAGGCTTACACTAAAATGGAAAATAGTCCTTAGTTTGTAGTGTCATTAGTATATGGCAGAAGCAAATTCAAATCTTCCTGAGGAACATAACCAAAACAAGTCATCAAAAATGTCCACAGAAAAAGTTCAAAGGAAACACACTTCAAAAAATCAGGAGTTTGGGGATTTATCAGACACATAGTATATTCAGTTGAACCATCTGACAAATGCCCTATCTTTCAACATAATTTAATGAGTGTATTTATATTTAAAAAAATAGGGGAGCCTGGATAGCTCAGTTAGTTAAGAATCCTACTCTTGATTTTAGCTCATGGTCCCAGGGTCATGGGATCAAGCCCCACTCCGGGCTCTCCACTGAGCATAGAACCTACTTAAATGATCTCTCTCTCTCTCCCCCCGACTCTTTCTGCCCCCTCCTCCACTTGTGTGCATTCTCAATCTTTCTAAATAAAAAATATAAAAATTAAAATAAAGTAGATATTATAAATTATACACAGATTACAAGACACAAACCAAAGGAAGATGGAGAATATGTTTTAAGTCAAATGGTGGGAAAAAATATGTCATATTTAACCAGATGTATTTAACCAAAAACCTGGAGAATGCAAGCTCTCTAAAGCACACAGGGGGTATTTTAAAGTTATTCCTTAACAACCAAAAAGAATGTTTAGGAAATGTTAAGAAATAGGATTATCTAGACTACTTACTTTGCAGATTTCTATCTGCAAAAACCTGCACTGATAACTATTTGAGTGTTGTAACTACAAATATTTTAAACTACTTTGTATTGTTTGACTATCACTCTAATATGATATACTAAACTGGGTTCATAATATGAATTATTAATTTCATGTAAATATTTTATTTGATGATAATTTGAAACACAGCTGTCCATTTTCAATTTGTATAAATACACTTTTCAAAAATTTTATGTGTATAATATTTATATACACAGAAAGCAAACAAAAATGATATGTCTTGTCTGATATTTTAGGTGCACTTTTTAATTAAAGCCCAAATTAAGGGCTTTACCAAAGAAAACTACTCAAATAAAAATTGTTTTAACTACATTAATATATGTAAATATCTGTTCTTTGCCACATACTTTCTGAACTCTAAATTGCAGAATTCAGTATAACTTGAATTCTTTTAAGAGCCTGTTCTATTGAATTTTGAAATATATTTTCAGTGGATAAAAAGTAGTATGATGGAAACTCACAAACTTCCAACACTTCAGTAAATTTTAAGGGTATGCTATATTTAGTTCAGAATTTTTAAATAAAATTAAAATTAATAAACAAAATATGAATTGTATAGCTAATACAAATAAGGCCCCATTTTCCCCCTTTCTTATTTTCCTCTCCTGGTGAAAAAAAATCAATCCAGTAGCTTGTACTTTTTGTTACTATGGACAATGAATGTTATACAAACTTCTTGTGCAAACATCCTGAAGCATATTTGTAAGAGTGGCTTTAAGTTATACATAGTGAAGTGGAATTACTGAGCCAGAAGCTTTGAGGATTTCCAACTTTACTAGATACTATAAATATTGCCCTCTAAAGAGTTGTACCTATTTCCACTTACCCAGGAGAGCATGAAATTTTTTGTTCCCATTTCCACTAACACTTGCTATTTTTAGAGTTTGTCTCTAGCACTTGGTATGTTGACTCAACATCATTTCATCATCGTTTTAATTTATTTCTTTGGATACTTATAGACTGAGATTATTTTCAAATTTTGGGAAGATCAAAATGGTCACAAACTCTTTGAAGTTCTTCCCACTAAGTGTAGAAGTATGCATCTTCTCCCCTTAAAAAAAGTGAGTTTCGGGGCACCTGTGTGGCTCAGTTGGTTGAGGGTCTGACTTCAGCTCAGGTCATGATCTCATGGTTCATGAGTTCAAGCCCCACGTCAGACTCTGTTCTGACAGCTCAGAGCCTGGAGCCTACTTCAGATTCTTTGCCTTCCTCTCTCTCTCTCTGTCCCTCCCCCACTCGTACTCTGTCTCTCTCAAAAATAAACATTAAAAAATTTAAAAAAAATGTGAGTTTGGAGCACCTGGGTGGCTCAGTCAGTTAAACATCTGACTTCAATTCGGGTCATGATCTCATGGTTCACGAGTTTGAGCCCCGCATCTGGCTCTGTGCTGACAACCAGAGCCTGGAGCCTCCTTCGGATTCTGTTCTCTCGCGCGCGCGCGCTCTCTCTCTCTCTCTCTGCCTCTCCCCTGCTTGTGAGCTCACTCTCTTGCTCTCTCTCTCTCAAATATAAATAAAAACATTAAAAAAAAAAAGTGAGCACATGATTGCAGTTTCCAATAGAACATGGCAAAAGCAATGCTGTGCCCATTTCTGGGCCTAGGCTGACATTTTAATATTAGTGTGTTTTGGATTGCTCATTATGGAAGACAGCAGCCATTATTTAAAGAGTCCCGTATAACAGTAGGAAACCCAGCCTCTTAAGAGTATGGAGAGTTGCCTGCCAGCCATAAGCTTTTCTAGCCTTCCAAGCTGAGTCCTCAACAGAGAACAGATTCTAGCCCTAGCCACCTTCTGACTGATATTGTTTTAGAGATTCTAAGAGATTCTTCCAAATAACTCTGTTCAAAATCTAAGATAGTTTGTTACATAGCAATAAGTAACTAGAATATTGTTTTATTGATAATTCAAATATCTACTATAGTAACTCACCTATTCATATAATTCACTTATTTTGAAAATTATTTTCTATTATGTTAATTAGAATTTTGTAAACAAATCTGGGATCAGAGGTTTGCAAATATCTTTACCTACGTCCTATTATTTTGTGTTGTAAATTCAAGTTTTAATAAATTCAATTTCTTCCTACTTTTGCATTCAAAGTTGTATGTTTTCTCCTTAAAAATAGTAGTGTTTTACTTAAGAAAAATATTTAGTTTTTTAGTGAAAGTTGTATAATTTGTAATACTTGACTTTCTAATCTACCTGTAATTGTTATATATAATGAGCTATGATACAGATTTTATTTTCTACTGGTCTAGATTATCAGCTCTCCCATACAGTAAGTTTCCATATTTGCATTGAGCTGCTTCTGGGTGCTTTTTGCCTTTCATTGGCCTATTTGTCTATCTGTATAACAATTACATGGTCTTAAGATAGCCCCAAAGTAAAGTGTGGTATCTGTAAGATTTACCCTCGTTGTGTTCAAATATTTCTTGAGTAGTCATAGTTCCTTATTTTTCTGGATAGGTCTTAGAAGCAGCTGAGTTTCATAAAATCCTTTGGGTTTTGACTGAAAATGCATCAAATTTATAGATCAACACGTTATTGTTATTATAGAGTTCCAATAGTAGAACATCCATGCTTTTCTTCAGGTGGTCTCATATACTTCATTGATGATTTCTTTTTTTTCCCCCTTTTTTTTTTTTAACATAAGCCTTTATATGTATTACTAAATTCAGGCTCAAGTTCCATATAATTTCAGTAATTATTAACCACTGGGTATGTTTTTCCTATGCTGCGCTTATTGGCTTGCCATCAATAGTGTATTGAAAACTAGTAACTTACAGTTATTTTTTTTTCCTATTTTGCTTTTGGCATTGCTTACTCACAAGCAATGTTGGAAAATAGTGAACCTCTTTATCTTGTTCTTGATGTAATAGATTCTAGTGAGTTTCCAATAAGTATGTTTTTTTACTGATATTTTTAATAGATGTTTAAATCAGATTATGAAAGTTTGCTTATGTGCCTATTTTGCTAAGAAGCTTGAATAATCAAAGAAGGAATTCTGCCTATGCCTTTTATACACTAATATACTCTGAGACTTTAACCCATTAAAAAACTGCATTGCATCTATTTTCTACACTGAAACATCCTTGCATTCCTTGAATAAGCATCTTTAGTTATGTCTTATCATATTTATCTAATATTCCATTATTTGTGAGATGCCTTATTTAATGAACTCCAAAGAATAAACAGTATTACTTAAATTATGATGCAATAATTTTATATCATTCAAAATTATTATTTCACTTATTGAAAGATCTGCTAGGTTAACAGAAGTATTTATCACATTATAATATAACATATAAACAAATTTCTTAATGAATTTTAATTTTTTTAGATCTGGAGTTCAAACATATTATAATAAAGTAATAGATTTATCTAAGTGTGGGAAATTTTATTTCTTAGTTTCCATAAAGCACTTTGTTGTTGCTTTGAAAGTAATATGGAATTATTATCATTCCTTCAATACCGCTTCACACATTTTTATTCTCCATTTTTTCCTTAATATTTAAAATAGTATCAGTTCAAATGATAATTCATGTTGTTTTTGTGGACATATTTTAAATGGAAAATAACCTTGACAAAATGCCAACATTAAAAAAACAAAACAAAATCTAAAGTGACAGTGATTAGAGCAGCCATGAACAAGGCCATGTATATATAGCTCACAAATACAAATACAGGAACCCTTAATGTAGGCCTCCCCGCAATATTTGCAAAGACGTGGCAGGAATACAAGTGGAGACCATTTAATGTGACTCTACATTTAAAAGTTGGAAATAAATAATGTTGACATTTATTCCTTAAAGAGACAAAAATTTAAAACACAAAGTTGTTTTTATAGGATTAACATTTGGCAAAAATATCAAAGAATATTGAATTTATTTTTGTGAGTGCCTTGATATATTCAATGGGCTAGAAATAGTTAGATAACAAAAAATGCATAATTAATATTTACTGTATTCCATGACTCCATTTTCTAGCCTTAATGCCAACAAAATGTATAATTTTGTTATATATAACAGGGTTTGTTTGAGAGTAAGTCAAATACATTTAAAAAATTGATTAATTTTATTGATAGATTTTAATATGTTCTTCAAAGGTATAATTTTTATCTTTAAATAAAATCAATTACTATTTCAAAATGTAAACTATAATTGAAATTGAAAAAAAATTTTATCCAAAACTTTGACTACATTAAAATGTTTACTGCACTCTAATTGTGCTGAATATTGGAATATATAGTTCCTGTGTTCAATATGTATCTAGTAGTCAATGTAGAACATTGGTATCATAAACTAAAGATATTACATATAGACCTATAAAAGATACTTAAAGTCTATAACTTTAGAATCAAATAATCCTTGCTAACAAGTGCAATTCTTTGATATACTATGAAGAAGCACAACAGGAAATTGTTAAAAAATAAATGTGAGTTCACCACAAATAGTGATACTTATAGTTATACTTCTCTTACAGTTCCATAGATCAATAGCCCAACGCATGTCTAACCAAGTTAAAATCAAGGGTGTTGGCAGGACTTAATTCCTATCGGGAGTATCCTATTGTCATCAGGAAGCTCTAGGGGAAAATCCATCTCCTTGCCTTTTCCAGATTTTAGAGGCCATCCCACATTTCTTGATCCTGTCTCCCTTCATCTTCACAGGCTAGGAAGTGTTGCATTTCTCTGACCCTTTTCCATAGGTACTTAATCGTTCTTTGATCACAGCAGAAAAGTCCTCTGCTTTTAAGGTCCCATGTGATTAGTCGGGGTTCACTTGGATAATCCTGAGTAATTTCCCCATTTCAAGGTCTTTACCTTTTGCTATGCAAAGTAACATTTTCTTGAATTCTAGAGATGAGACCCTGGAAATCTTGGTGTGGACCATTATTCTGCCTGAACACTTTTATAGCACTTTCTCTGCACAAATCCTTCTTATACCCTAAAGCACTATTTGTTTCCATATATAGCAGCAGGGCCTAGCCATATTCATGCCATTTTAGTATACGCAACTCTTGCTCTTTTTTAATGTTTTTTATTTATTTTTGAGAGACAGAGACAGTGTAAGCAGGAGAGTATCAGAGAGAGCGAGGTACAGAATTTGAAGCAGACTCCAGACTCTGAGCTAGCTGTCAGCACAGAGCCCAACATGGGGCTTGAACCCACAAACTGGGAGATCATGACCTGAGCCGAAGTCAGATGCTCAACAAGTGAGCCACCCAGGTGCCCGCAACTTTTGCTTTGAGGGAAAAAATATGAAAGTGTTTCCTTGGGATATGAATGTTAGCCTAAGAACAGATATTATATTTATCAGTTTGTGTTATGTTAATGTGGATCATCACAAGTGACAGAGGTACTCAAAATTTCCCTAAATATTTTTTGTTTTCTCTGTTTAGTTTCAACTTTTTATTTGAATTCCAGTTATTTAGCATACAGCATAGTATTAGTTTCAGGTTAGAATTTAGTGATACATTATTCACATATAAAGCCCATTGCTCATCACAAGTTCCCTCCTTAATATTCATCACCCATTTAGCCCATCTCCCACCGACTTCCCCTCTAGGAACCTTGTTTGTTTTCTATAGTTAAGAATCTGTTTTATGGTTTGCATCTGTTTGTATCTCCCTATGTTCATTTTTGTTTCTCAAATTCCACCTGAGTGAAATCATATGGTATTTGTCTATTGCTGACTATTCCTATTCCCTTATAGCATAATAATCTCTAGTTCCAAGTATTTGCAAATGACAAGATTTGATTCCTTTTTAATGGCTGAGTAATGGTCCATTGTGTATACATATGCATACACGCACACGTATATATATCCCCCTCATCATCTTTATCCATCCAGCAGCTGATGGACATTTTGGCTCTTTTTCCATAGTTTGGCTATTGTTGATAAGGCTGCTATAAACATTGGGGTGCATATATCCCTTTGAATCAGTATTTTTAGATCTTTGAGGTAAATACCTAGTAGCATGAAATAACAGATATGGGCAAGAATTCAGAAAGAGGGGATCCCTCTAACACTGTTGATGGGAATGCAAACTGGTGCAGTCACTCGAAAACAGTATAGAGTTTCATCAAAAATTTAAAAATTGAACTCCACTGCAATCTAACAATTGGATTAAATATTTTTGAATCAGGATATATAGGATTCACCAAGGAATGGGGCTCAGAGTTTCTAACAACCCTCCTTATTTGTGTCTAACTGCACTATTAAATATAGAAACAAGATTACTATGACCAGAATATCTTGCTTTCCACAAACAGTGGAAACTAGGAATCATCCATGGTTTCTTTACCATGTGTCAGAATTATTCTAGTGGTTTTCTGCCATTCTCAGATCTCTTCTTTTTAGGTACATGTTAAGAATCTACTTTGTGCTTCCTGCCTCTATGACATTAATGTTAGTTCAGAAATTGAAAATTGACATTTTACTCCATTTGCAAGATAACGTTAGCTGCTAGAGTTTTAAATTTACACCCTCACAGAAAATCTGAGGCTTTTGTGTCAGAATGAAGAGTTCATTACGTATGGAAGAAGCAATGGCCACATAACATTGGAGTGTCTGTTTCCAAGCCCCAATCCTTTCACAGGTGACATGGGCAGGACTAGATAATATTCACATATGCATAAGAATATATATTAAGAGAGGAAGTCTGAGTATAGCAGACTTTGAAATTACATAAGGACACTAGTAATAGACCATCTTCTCTTTTGGAGAGAGAGGGATTTATCTTTACTCCGCAAGGTAAACTATTCTCTAGAAATAAAATGTCTATCTTTGCCACTTTGGAACATCTGAAAAGAAGACATCTTTAGACTTTATTATCCAGGAACATATCCTTATGCTATCATCCTTACATTAGGTACAAATTCCTTAGCTTATAACATGCAGAATTGTGAAATATTAATATATAATTGTCTCCCAATAATTGAATGTGTTTATATGACCTGCTTTGGTTAATGAATTATAAATGGAAATGATAGTACCTCTTGCAGATGGAATTTTTGAGTCAGTAGTAACCTATGTTCCTTCCTCTTTCTTCAGTAATCAGCAAAAATCTAAATGATAGATGCTACATCAGGCAGCTTTCCAGAAAAACATAAAACAAAGTCTAGGATAGCCCAAGATACACATATAAGCAGGGAAAAAATTATTATTCTTTAAGTTACTAAGCTTTTAGAGTTGATTATCACTGCATCATAATTTAGCCTATCTAACTGATACACCATGGAAATTAGGTGTTATGTTCTCTTGCTCTCCTTTTTTAATTATCTGATACATCGGTTTATTTAAAAGACAGCAAACGGCGGTGCTTGGGTGGCTGAGTCCCTTAAGTGTCCGACTTTTGACTTTGGCGAAGATCATGATCTCATGATTTGGGAGATCTTTCTTCCTCTCTGTCCCTCCCCCTTTTCTCTTACAAAATAAATAACCATTAAAAATAATAAATAGGGGCGCCTGGGTGGCTCAGTCGGTTAAATGTCCGACATCAGCTCAGGTCATGATCTCATAGTTTGTGGATTTGAGCCCTGCATCCGGCTCGGTGCTGACAGCTCAACTCCTAGAGCATGCTTCAGATTCAGTGTCGCCCTCTCTCTGCCCCTCCCCTGCTCATGCTCTATCTCTGTCTCTTAAAAAATAAATGAAAACATTAAAAAAACAAAGCAAAAACAAAAAAATAAAATACAGCAAACAATAATGCTCACTATTCTTTATTCAGTGGTTCTATGCATCCTTACTCCTCTATTCACTCTGTATCTCACCTAACCACATCTCCAAAAGGCAAAGTCCTAGTCATCTTTCAAGATAAGATTAAATTGCTCCTTTTAAACAAAGTAGTCTCTAATTCCTCTGAAAAAAATTATAATTTTCAAATACACCACTATTTGATAATTATATTTCATTTTTTCAAATTATGCATAGTTTCATAGTTGTATATAGATACCTCTCATACAAGGAATCGGCTACTAGAGATCAGCAGCCCTATCAAAGAACACAGCACCAGGCTTTGCGCTAATAGGAATAAATGCTTACTGAGATGCATGCATCAGGCTTTGCATGAATAGGAATTAATAAATGCTTACTTATGATTTCCAGTTTAAATATATTTATAAGGTTTAAGGGATATGCAAAAGAATTTTTAATGAGTTCAAATTCTTTTTATGTAAAAACATGAATTTGTTATGTACATTTGCAAAATCATTAATTGTAGAAATATTAAGATGCAGCAAGGATATATCTATTTGTATTATGAACCCAAAACTATTTGTGTCTGCATGAATGCACGACTATATCAAACTCAAATTCCTAAAGAGGCTAAGCAGTTGAGAAGAGGAGCTGCATTGTGACAAATTGGAGAGCATATGCTTCCTTTAAAAGCAGCAGCAACTAAGAAGGAATCTATAGCTAGTAATAGAAGATCTTTCAAATTATTAAACAATGCTGACCACAACACATTTATACATAATATATTCTGAAAATCAAAGCCAACAATAAGCATTGCCTGGTTTTATCCTCAGGTATGTGGATTTTTATTTTTATTAATATACTCATTAAATATTTTGTTTTATCAGTTAGTATGGTCTCCTAACAAATAATTATATGAAAAGTAATATATTGATTTTACAATTAAAATGATCACTATGAAAGTTATGATCTTTGTAAATTGTGTTATTCTGATGCTTTTATCTTTAATCAATGATTAGAAATTTAGTTTTTAAATTACATAATTTTTAATAACATAGATGGGAAGTATCTATCACTTTTATCCATATCGTTTTTGTTTTATTTTGTTTTTGTTTTGTTTTTGAGAGACAGAGAGAGACAGCACGAGCAGGGGAGGGTCAGAGAGAGAGGGAGACACAGAAACTGAATCAGGATCCAGGCTCTGAGCTAGCTGTCAGCACAGAGCCCGACGCGGGGCTCGAACCCACGAACTGTGAGATCTGACCTGAGCTGAAGCCAGACGCGCAACCGACTGAGCCACCCAGACGCCCCATGTTTTTATTTTGACAACTCCAGTTGTTTTGAAAGTTATAGATCCCCTGTTTAAAATTCTTAACAATTGTGTCTTATTTGCAGTTGTCTCTAAGAACTTTACAAATTACAAGTATTGTTTCCCCGAGCCCCCGTTTGCCTTATCCCATCTAGTTTCTTATTCTCAAAAGAAGGAAATGGACAGCTTCAATCCCTTTGCCTCTTTTCAAAATCTTAGCTTGTTCTGAATTGAAAAGATGAATAGACAGCTGTCTTTCAAGGAATGTGATATAGATTCCCAGTATGAAAAATGAAATGCTGTGAATTTAACCTTAGTCTACTTAGCAGAAGACAGGATTTCTACCTTTTTCTCTAAAGTTAATTTTCTGAATTCACTCTCAATTCAAGTTCTGAGGTTTCTGAGAAAAATCACTTTTCAGTTCAGGGTACCACTCCATCATGACAACAAATTATTTTTTCTAGATTTTATTTCTAATAGAAACTGTACCCTCAGGGAAATATTTTTAAATTATCCTAGCAAACACCCCAAAGTTTAAAATATGTAAAAGTTTTGACCCAAGATTTCCATTGCTTTTTAGCCGAGGCATTGGATTTCTACACTGTTTCTCACTGTTTTTCTAAAGTTGCATCCACATAATGTCTACAATACAGTCAATGGTCTTTCCTTCTAGAACAGTTTTAAGAATCCCTTTTCCCCTATAGGTACCAGCTGTTGCTCCAGCTCAGGGACTGGTATTCTGGAACTTTGTTTAATACATACATTTGTTTTTGCATATTTACTTAATTTTAAGATATCAAAATCACTAAAATCTAATCTTACACAGTAAAATTTAATCTATTTTTAACATCTTTATTTATTATTGAGAGACAGAGAGAGACAAAG
Source organism: Suricata suricatta (assembly GCF_006229205.1). Taxonomy (NCBI): domain Eukaryota; kingdom Metazoa; phylum Chordata; class Mammalia; order Carnivora; family Herpestidae; genus Suricata; species Suricata suricatta. The sequence continues at coordinate 100,563,956 of NC_043704.1, read as the reverse complement.
CATGTACATGGGAGGGGCAGAAAGAGGGGGAGACACAGAATCTGAAGCAGGCTCCAGGCTCTGGCTATCAGCACAGAGCATGATGCAGGGCTTGAACCCACGAACGGTGAGATCATGACCTGAGCTGAAGTCAGATGCTTAACTGACTGAGCCACCTAGGCACCCCTAAAACTCAATCTTAAGCCTCAGCCTACAACTTTTTACAGAGGCTTCTTAATGTTGACCAGGATTGGTTTTGTGGACTTATTTTGTATATCAGTAAAAAAAAAAATTGATCTAACTGCAGTTGAGTATGGTTTAACAATTAGGATCACAGAATCTGTAGCAAAGTAACTTCCCTTCTTAACCTTATCTATTCATATTTAACTATTAAAGGAGATTACATGCAAAAATGTGTCTCCTACACTTGGTATGTGGAAAACTTGTTAGATATTTTAGTATGTATTATGGATGGGCCCCTTCCAACATCTTGAGGAGAATCACTACAAACGTGTTCACATTCTTACATGTTTTGTATTGTTTTAAAGTTAAAATAGTTTAACACTGGAGATTCCTATCTCTTTGCATTGATATTCTCTCTTCATTTATTTTTCCTTGTGCCATGTACATTAAAATAGCTATGGACATTTTTGGGATCAGGCTACAGAGAAATGAATTTGAAAATAGATTTAAAGTTAGGAGACATGTGTGAGTTTTATATAATTTCTCTGTAACATTTTTATATCAGTTTTCTATCACTGTATACAAAATTACTATAGACTTAGGGTGCTTAAAAGAATACTGAATTTTTGTCTAAAGTGTTATATAAGTCAAATGTCTGAGTATGGCTGAGCTAGATCTTGTTATATGAGTTTCACAAAGCATAAATCAAAGTTTCATTCCTTTCTGTAACTCAGGGTCTTCTTTTGAACATAGTTTTTCAATAAAGTTATTTGCATCTGTTGGACTGAAGTATCCATTTTCTGCTTGTCAGTCAAGGATTATTCTGATGCTAGAGGTCACCCACAGTTCCTTGTCACATGACTCCTCTCTGGGCCTTCTTATATTCTCATGCTCTGAATCTCTGCCTTGAGGAAGAGTCCAGTTCCTTTAAGGGCTTACCTAACTTGGGAACATCAACTAGTGTGATCACCTTTTGATCAATATAAAGTTCACTAACTTAAAACCTTAATTATATCTTTAGAATCCTTTAACCTTTGTCATATAACTAAACTTATAAGAGTGCCACCCATCATATTTACCATATTATTTAGGGTATATACACCAAGGAGCTAAAATCTCAGAATTCATCTCAGAATTTTGCCTACCATATTTAATTACTGCCAACCATCCCAGGGTAGAAATGGCTTCCAGGAACATGCCTACCAAGTGCTTTGATACCTCACAAAGCATTATGACACTAAAGGTCAGAGCCAGATATAATACAATGATATGAATGTGGTCTTCACATCTGAGGACACAAGTATGAGAATATATAAATGTGAGACAACTTGAAGTTCCTTGAAGTCTGACAGAAGGCATGAAAATTGGTAAAGTTTTCTCCCAACTTTGATGATAAACATAAAAATATACATTATACTAGTGAGCTGTGAGACTAAAAGAAACTTTTAAAGACTTTAAATTCTAAAAACCTGATTCTGGTCAAGCATGCTACAAGAGAAGACTAAATTAAATTGTTGTTCTCTTTAGAAAATGTCATCATTTAAAAAGGGAAAGAATGTACACCCAAAACATGTAAGAAAATATTATAGAAGTTCTATTGTTGTTGATGTTGTTTTTTAATGGCAGACATTCGACAGTTCTTTTTTAAATTGTGATGTGGAGACTGTGGTGAAGATGGTGGAGTGGAAGGACCCTAGGCTCATCTCCCCCCTGAATACAACTAGATAACACTCACATCAGTGTAGATAAGCCGGAAAATTACCCAAAGACTGGCAGAATAAACTCCATAGCTACATGTAGAGAAGAGGCCACAAAGAGGTAAAGAAGGACAGAGATGTGGTTGGAAAATAAATGGGAGCTAGGGATGGATGCTTCAAGCATGGAGAGGGGAGAGGAACAGACCCCCACAACCATGAGCCCACAGGGGAAGATGAGTCCTCGTCACCTTTGACTTTGAAAACCAGAAGGGCCAAATTTCATTGTATTCTTACAACTATAGGGACTGAAAAGCTGGAATTGTTTAAAAAAAAATCAGCAGGCTTGGCTCTGGGAGAACAAGAGGAAACTAAATCCCCACCCTTAAAGTGATAGCCCAAAAAACAGCAGAGTCACAGCATAGGAGCAACAGTTTGAAAGGTGACTGGGCATACAGGAGGGAGATTTACTAGTCCCAGTGCCTGGAGAGACAAAACTACTGGGTAACTCCTCCAGAAACAAAGTGACAGGAAGATATCATTTCTGTCCCCTGTCCTGCACCATAAATACAGGCATAAACACTAGATCATCTGCAGAACTCTACCTAACTGTCTAGCACTGCCATACTGCCTCCCTGAACCCCACAATGTGCTTCAGTCAATCTACTCCTTCATACAGCCCACCTCAGCCCAGACACCTCAAGGCCCCTCTCAGAGGAACCTCAGTGCACAAAGCTTGCTAGCACTACACCTTTGTCACAGGCTCCGCTCCTCAAGCTGTGCTTCTACCAGCCTGATTGGATGCTCCAGTCCTAGTGCTGCAAGAGCAATCCTGCAAAGGACCAGAGGTATGCAAAACTTGTTAGCACTGCTCCCCCAACAACTCGTGCTTCCACAGATCCACCCTCTCCAATATGCTCTTTACTTGAACACATACAAGACAGTACCACAGGCCTGGCTGTGTATACTACAGTGGCCATCCCTACTCCAAAGTAGGATAACCACACACACAAGTCAAACAGATGCCTCAGCAATGGGCTTGAGGCAGACAATTGATCTTACGACAGGCCCATCCACCAGTGAAAACTTCTGGAGGGGAGAATACAGGGAAACAGCCTGCAGTTTGACATAACTACATCTATGGCAAACATCTGGTCTGACTCAGCTCAAGCCCAAGGTATCCCCAGACTGGCTCACTAATACCACAGGGAACAAACTGCCCAAACAGGCAAAGAAAGTCATTGCAGATGACTGAAGAAGAAAAAAAAAGTGGCTCAGCCACAACAGTGGAATACACCCATCACATATAAGAGAGCACCTGAGGGGTGCCTGGGTGGCTCAGTTGGTTAAGTGGCCAACCTCAGCTCAGGTCATGATCTCATGGTTTGTGAGTTTGAGCCCTGCATCAGGCTCTGTGCTGAAAGCTCAGAACCTGGATCCTGCTTTGAATTCTGTGTCTCCCTTTCTCTTCCCCTCCCCTACTCCTGCTCTTTTTCTCAAAAATAAAACAAACATTAAAAAATAAAAAAAAAAAAGATTAAGAGAGCCCCTGAAATACAGAGTTCTGCTTGTCAGGATCTCTTCTTCATAAGGTCAGTAATTTTAAGTGCAGGAGACATAGCTATCTTTCTTAACACAGAGAAACAGACTCAGAGTTAGATAAAATGAGGAGTAAGAGGGATGTATCCCAAATGAAAGGACAGAAATCACAGCAAGAGATATAAATGAAAAAGAATTAACTAACATGTCGAATAGAGAAATTAAGTAATGATCATAAAGATACTCACTGGACTTGAGTGGAGAACATCCATAAGACCCCTAACAATGAGATTTTTAACAAATCAGAGATGAATAACACAATAAATTAAATTAAAAATACACTAGATAGAATAAGTAGCCTTGATGAAGCAGAATAACAAATAAGTAACATGAAGAACAGAGTAATGGAAAGTAACTGGCTGAGCAGGTGAAAGAAAAACATTCATGCAAAGTAAGAGTAGAGTTAGGTAACATGGCAGCACCATTAAGCATAATAACATTGGCATTACAGGACTTCTAGAAGGAAAAGAGAAAATAAGAGGGGTAGAGAGTATTTTAAAGAAATATCTGAAAATGTACCAAATCTTGGAAAGGAAACAAATCCAGATCTAGGAGACACAGAGATCTCCGAACAAAATCAACTCAAGGAGGTCCACAACTAGACATAAAAATGGTAGTGATAGAAGTATTGATAAACAGAATTGTTAAAATCAGTAAGGGAAAACAAACAGTACACAAGGGAAATCCCACAAGGGAAATCAGCTGATCTTTCAGCAGAAACTTTACAGGCCAGAAGGGAGTGGCATGGTATATTCAAAATACTGAAAGGGAAAGTATACAGAAAACAATATTCTATCCAGCAAGGCCATTATTCAGAATAGAAAGAGGTGAAGAATATCACAAAGAAAGGCTAGAGGATCTCATGACCATTAAACCAGCCTTGCAATACATGTTAGAGGGGACTCTGAGTAGAAGGGAAAGATCATATGCAAGAGAAGGAAAGTGGGAAACACAAAAGCAATAAAATAAGTATATCTGTAACAATAAGTCAAGGGATTCACAAAAAATAAAAGGATATAAAGTATGATACCATACACCTAAAACATGGTGAGGAGAGAGGAGTAAAGAATGATTTCAAATTTTAGAAATCAACTTAATATAGACTGCTGTATGCAGAAAATGTTACATACAAGCCAAATGGTAACTCTACAAAACTAGTAACAGATATGGAAAAAATAAAAAGAATTCTAGTATATCATTAAAGAAAGCTAACTAATAATGAAAAAGAAAGGCAAAATAATAAGAGAACAAATTACAAAAAAACCATAAACAAAATGGAAATAAAAACATGCCTATCAATAATTATTCTAAATGTAACTGGACTAAATGCCCTGATAAAAAGACATACGGTAATGAAATGGATAACAAAAAAAAAGAGAGAGAGAGAGAGAGAGAGAGAGAGAGAGAGACCCATCTATATACTGCCTACAAGAGACTCAGTTCAGATACATGTATATTGAAAGTGAAGAGATAGAGAAGCATATGTTATGTAAATGGAAGTGAAAACAAAGCCACGATAGCAATACTTATATGAGACAAAACAGACCTTAAACAAAGACTGTAACAAGAGACCAAGAGGGGCACTATACAATCATAAAGGGGACAATGCAACAAGAAGACAATTGTAAATATTTATCTACCCCACATGGTGAGACTCAAATACTTAAAGTAGTTAATAACCTAAAATAATCAATAGTAATGCATTAATAGGAAGTGACTTTAGTACTCCTTTTATATCAATGAAAAGTTCATCCAAATAGAAAAATCAAAGAGAAAGCAATAGCTTTGAATGACATGCTGGACCAGATGGACCTGATATATTCAGAAGATTCTCTCCTAAAACAGCAGAATATACATTCTTTTCATTGCACACAGAACATTTTCCATAATAGATCTTATAGTAGGACACAAAATACGTCTCAATAACTTCAAAAGGATTCAAGTAATTCTATACATCTTTTCCGACCACAACTGGAAAATCAATCACAAGAAAAAATCTAAAAAGAGCACAAATACATGGAGGTTACATAACATGCTACTAAACAATTAATGGGTCAACCAACAAATCAAAGAGAAAATAAACTATATGGAGGTCAAAATCTTAGAGAAACAGCAAAGGTATTCTAAGATGAAAGTTCAAAGCAATACAGGCTTACCTCCAGAACCAAGAATAATCTTGAGTAAACGAGGTAACCTTACACTGAAAGAAGCTAGGAAAAGAACAAACTGGTGTCTGGGTGTCTCAGTCAGTCAAGCGTTGGACTTTGTTTTTAGCTCAGGATGTGAGATCAAGCCCTGAGTTGGGCTCTGTGCTGACAGTACTTGATCTGTTTCGTATTTTCTCTCTCCCTCTCTCTCTCTCTCTCTCTCTCTGTCTCTCTCTCTCTCTGTCTCTCTCTCTCTCTGTCTCTCTCTCTCTCTGTCTCTCTCTCTCTCTGTCTGTCTCTCTCTCTCTGTCTCTCTCTCTCTGTCTCTCTCTCTCTGTCTCTCTCTCTCTTTCTTCTCTCTCTCTTTCTCTCTCTATTTCTCTCTCTCTCTCTCTAAAATAAACATTAAAAAAATTTTTAATCAAAAAGAACACACAAAAGCCTAAATCAGTAAAAGGACTTAAGAAATATTAGACCAAAAAAAAAAAAAAAAAAAGAAAGAGAAACTAAAAAAATAGAACAGATCAATGAACCAGGAGCTGTTTCGAAAAGATCAATATTATTAACTTTTAGCCAGACTCAAGAAAGAAAAAGAGGACCCAACAAAATCAGAAATGAGAGAGGAAAAATAGCAACTGACACCACAGAAATATAAAAGATTATAAGAGAATATTATAAAAAATTATAGGTGAACAAATTGCACACCTAGAAAAAATGGATAAATTTCTAGAAACCTATAAACTACCAAAATTGAACCAGTATTCAATAGAAAATTTGAACAGACATGTTACTGATTTAATTTCAATTCTCGTAATCAAACCCCCAACAAACAAAAGTTCAGGACCAAATAGCTTCTGAGGTGAATTCTACCAAACATTTAAAGAAAAGTTAAGGGACACCTGGGTAGCTTAGTCAGTTAAGCGTCCAACTCTTGACTTCAGCTCAGATCATGATCTCACAGTTCATGAGTTCTAGTCCCACATCAGGCTCTATGCTGACAGTGTAGAGCCTGCTTGGGATTCTCTCTCTCAGTGCCCTCCTCCTGCCCCCTCTCTCATGTTCGTTCATTCTCTCTCTCTCTCTCTCTCTCTCTCTCTCTCTCTCTCTCAGAATAAACAAACTATTTTTTAAAAAGAATTAATACCTATTTTTCTCAAGCTATTCCAAGAACTAGAAGAGAAAGGACAATTTTCAAATTTATTCTATGAATCCTGCATTACTCGGATACCAAAACCAGGTAAAGAAACGAATGAAAGAGTGAACAAAAAGAGAGAAAGAGATGCAAATAGATGCAAAAATTCTCAACAAAATATTAGCAAACTGAATCAAACGAACAATACATTTAAAAGATCATTCACCATGATCAAGTGGGATTTTTTCCTGCGATGCAAATATTATTCAATATACACAAAATCAATGTTCTACCTCACATCAAACAGAAAGAGGATAAAATCATGTGATCATTTCAGTAAGTGCAGAAAAAAAACACTTGACAAAGTACAACATCCATTTATTATAAAAAAAAAAACCCTCAACAAATAGTTTTAGGGAGCATACCTGAATACATTAAAGGCCATATATGAAAAATCTACAGCTGGGGCGCCTGGGTGGCTCAGTCAGCTAAGTGTCTGGCTTCGGCTCAGGTCATAATCTCATGGTTCGTGCATTCGAGCCCCACGTCAGACTCTGTGCGGACAGCTAGCTCAGAGCCTAGAGCCTGTTTCAGATTCTGTAGCTCCCTCTCTGCCCCTCTACTGCTTGCACTGTCTCTCTCCGTCTCTCAATAATAAATTAAAAAAAAATTCAAACCCACAAGAAAAAAGAAAAATCTACAGCTAACATCCTTAAGGGGGAAAAATGGAAAGATTTCCACCTAAGATCAGGAAAAAAGATTCTCACCACTTTTTCTGAAAATAGTACCAGAAGTCATAGCCACAGCAATTAGACAACAACAAAAAAGGAATAAAAGAAATACAAATTGGGAAGGAAGAAGTCAAACTTGCACAATTGGCAAATGACAGAATACTGTATATAGAAAACACTAAAGACTCCACCAAAAAAATTTCTTGAACATCTGATACGCGAATTCAGTAAAGTTGCAAGATACAAAAGGCAACATACAGAAATCTGTTGCATTTCTACATACTAATAATGAAGTAACAGAAAGTTAATAAAAGAATTCCTTTTAAAATTGCACCAAAAATAAGAAACCTAAGAATACACTTAACCAAGGTTGTCAAAATCTGTATTCTGAAAATCATAAAACCTTGAAAGAAATTGAAGAAGACACAAAGAAATGGAAAGCTATTCTGTGTCATGGACAGGAAGAATATTGTTAAAATGTCCATACTACCCAAAGCAATCTGCAGGTTTAATGTTCTCCCTATCAAAATATCAACAGAATTTTTCACAGAAGTAGAACTATCTAAAATTTTTATGGAAGCACAAAAGACCCCAAATAGCCAAAGCAGTCTTGAAAAAGAAAAACAAAACCAGTTGTATCATAATTCCACCTTTCAAGTTATACAACAAAGCTGTAGTAATCAAAACAATATGGTACTGGCACAAAAAAAATTATACAGATCCATAGAACAGGATAGAGAGCCCAGAAATAAAGCCACAATTATATGGTTAGTGTTTGAAAAAGGAGGCAAGAATATGCAATGTATAAAACAGATTCTTCAACAATGGTTTTAGGAAAACTGGACAGCTACATGCAAAAGAATAGATGTGGACCACTTTCTCGCATGATATAAAACAATAAAATGGATAAGGAACTAAATGTGATACCTGAAACCATAAAAATCCTACAAGAAAGCACAGATAGTAATTTCTCTGATATGGGCTGTGGCAACATTTTTCTAGATAGGTCTTCTAAAGCAAGGGAAACAAAAGCAAAAATAAACTATTGATACTACATCAAAATTGAAAGCTCTGCAGAGTAAAAGAAACCATCAAAAAATTATAAGACAACATACTGAATGGGAGAAGATATTTGGGAAGGACATACCCAATAGAGGATTAACATCCAAAATACATAAAGAACTCCTACAACTCAACATCAAAAATATAAATAATCAATTTTTAAAAGGGCTGAGTACATGAATAGTTATTTCTCCAAAGAGGACATCCAGATGGCCAGCAGACACATGGAAAGATATTCAACATTACTCACCAGGGAAATACAAATCTAAGCCACAATGAGATTTTACCTTTTACTTGTCAGAATGGCTAAAATCAAAAACATAAGAAACATGTATTAACAAAGATATGGAGAAAAGAACAGTGATCCCCTGGTGGTGGAAATATAACCTGGTGCTTCACTGTGGAAAACAGTAAGGAGTTTCCACAACAAATTAAAAACAGAACTACTATAGGATCCAGTAATCATACTTTTATTTACAAAAAAAAGTGCAACCCTTATTTGAAAAGATATATGCGCCCTTATGTTTATTGCCGCGTTGTTTACAAAAGCCAAACTATGATAGGAGCCTAAGTGCCCACAGGTGGATGAACAGAAGAAGATGTAGAGCTTTCGCGTACACACACACACTCTGAAATATTCCTCAGCCATAAGGAAGAATGAAACCTTGCTGTTTGCAACAACATAGATGGATCTAGAGAGTATAAGGCTATGCAAAATAATTGAGAAAAAGACATACGACATGATTTCACTTATATGCAGAATTTAAGAAACAAAACAAATGAACAAAGGGGAAAAAAGATATTCAAATCAAGAAACACTGTTAACTATAGAGAATAAACTGATGGTTACCAAAGAGGAGGTTGGTGGGGGGATGGGTGAAATAGGTGACAGAGATGAGCACTGAGAAGTCTGCATAGAATTGTTGAGTGACCATACTGTACTCCTGAAACTGATATAGTGATGCATGTTAACTATATTGGTATTAAAATAAACTTCAAAAATTATACTGTGACTGATTGAATTATACTTTGATTGTTTCTAGAAGGAATAAATTTCTAGTTCTATTCATTTCCGTGAAAAGCCCCCATATATTATGAACTTTAGTTTATATAAAATCTGTTGCTCTATTCTAGTTACTAAACTTTGAATATATACAGTTTGGGATCATGTATCATAAGATCTCAGCAGCTGAAGAAAAAGTAATACATGTTCATTATTAAAAATATTAAAAACCTAGAAAATATAAAAACAAAAGTTACTCCATACATCATTATATAAAAATAAATACTGTTAGTATTTTTTTTTGCCATTTTGTAAGTGATTTAGACATGTACTTTATTGGTTATTTTTGTAATAACTATAGACCTACTGGTTGGGTGTTTCTTACAACTTTTCTTTTAAAAATTCTAACTGTACTACATCATGTAAGAGTTCATATTTTAGTTTCTAAAAAAATCTACCAAGAACTCAAAACAATTATAAAGTAAACAAAGGGCAGATTTCCAGATTTTATATGTTTTCCTATGAAAGTACCTTTTAAGGAACCCACTTTGTTTGGTTTTCTAAAATATTAATTTATGTTATAGATATATTTTTTCACAGAAATATTTTTGCAGTGCAAATTCAAACATATCAGATTCTTGGCTAACTGAAGTGTAGGCTTACTAGCCTAGATCACTTGAAATAAGTCTTTTCATATATTTTACAGGAAATTAAGATCATTAACTAATTAGTTTATAGAAGTGACAATGAGTTAAGATTTATTGAATATCATTCATCTATTTTTACTTTGCATATATTCAAGTACACACTTACTGGCATAATTAGGATTCTTTTGTTCATATTATTATGCAATGCCTTTTATCTCTTGTAATATAGCATAGGTGTTTTCCTGTGTCATTAACTATGTTTCTAAACAGCAATTTAAACTTGATTTTGACTTCACCATAGCGGATTTAAATGGTCTTTGAAGTGCTTTCTAATAATGTTTTAATAACACCAGAATATTTTACAAATATTATACAACCATATCTGTGGTATTTCCCCGAGTTATTTCCACTTTCTGATGCAATTTTACATAAATGAGCAAGGTGGGGGGGAAGAGAAGCAAACCAAGAAACAGACTCTTACTTATAGAGAACTGATGGTTTTGAGGGGGGAGGTAGGTAGGGGGATAAATTAAATAGGTGATGGGGATTAAGGGATGAACTTGTGATGAGCACATGGTGATAAATGAAAGTATTGAATCACTAAATTGTACACCTAAGACTAATATTACACTCTAGGTCAACTAATTGGAATTTAAATAAAACAAAACCAAAGATATTGAGAAGTTTAAGCTTATGTTATTTTAAATAGTCATTGCTTTTTTCTAATTTCTAGAATATTTGTTCCATGTTTATTTTTATAATCCTTATTTCTGCTGATGTCTAATTTAAGATTAACAGAAGTGTCACATAAAAATATAGAATGCCTAATTTTACTTTCAGACAAAAAGTGATGATCAATATTTAGGACATACTTATACTAAAAAAGATTATCTGAAATTAAATTGCTCTGAGTGTCCAGTATTTTCTGGCCATCTTATGCTATCCTTTTTAATTGACATTTGAATTGGTATGTTTCTAGTACTTATTGTCCAACAATGAAATTATATGGCTCTGCATTTGCCTCCCACAAAGTTTTGGCCATAATGTTTAGCGTTAGCACAGTTTTATTTAAAATTAATATTCTATCTACTCTTTGCCTACATTTTTTACTTCATTATTATGTAGAGTTTTAAATGTGTATGTATCTACAGAGGAAAATTTAGAGCACTATAAAAATCAATTTTTGTCATTTTAACTGATAATATATTATGCACAATTCAAGGAGTTATGGGATTTTAGTTAAGGTTTCTTTGCACTTAATATGATTGGCAAAAGAGAGAGAGTCATATACCAACAACTGATTTAAGTAACTTAAAATCTCATATTAGCTTTATAAACACAATGTGCAGAAAGTGTTATTTCTATTTTATAGATTAGGATCTAGGACTCAGAGAGTTGACATAATTTGTTCAAGGTGTCACATTGCAGAAGTAAGATTATTGGATTGAAACCTAGGGCTTTCTCAACAGAAATGCTGAACTCAGTTGTAGGCCAAACAGAAACCCAGAATTGAGCACCACTCACTTGTCAAAATAGCCACAGTCAGAAGTCTACAGGGGTTCTGCAGAGCCCAAGAAAGGACACTGCTTCCCTCGACATTTTTCTCAGCCATAGCTGGCGACGTACAACTTTTAGACTGACCCATGCTGCTACACCCCTGGCATTTAAACCACCACATCGTGTTTGAAACAAAATTCACAGTTTCTGTCATTCAACAGATTTCAGACCCAAAACTCTTCGTTAGCAGGTATCTTTGGTGCAAGTGTCTGCCTGTTGGTTTTCTTTTCATTGATGCTAACATTTTGGGTGCCCTGCTTTACTTACACTGGGCTTTTGACACAAAGTTTTCCATATCTTTGAGTCTTGGTTGGAGTCTAGCAAATCTAACCCTAGCTTCTTATGCAAATCTCCCCAGTCTTTCACTAGCATTATTAATAGCTTGTAAAACATTTATTAAAATTCCATCCCACAAAATACTGTCCTTAATTATAAGATTAATAAGGTTTTTCTAGAGTTTGTTAAAACCCTTCTCAACATATGCTAATGTTTCCTACAATTGTTCTTTCAAATACTTTCTATAAAAAAATAACCAATTAAATGTTTTTATTTTAATTTTCCTTGAAATCATAATGCTTATAAAAGTAATTTATGCTGCACTGAATTACTTTTGCCTTGAATTTCAATTTTCATAACTCTGATATTGTGAAAATTTTTTTCTAATTGTGCTTATTTGATACATTTTTAAATTTTTATTTTTAGGTAGACCCTTATGAATAGCCCATATATTAAATAGGAGTCTATTATCCTTTAAAAGAGACTTTAGTTAACTTACATTTATTTTCAAAGCTAATCTGTTAGATGTAAAGAATTTTCCAGAGGTGTTTTATATAGAGCAAAAAAAATTCCATCTCTTCTATTTAGATATAGAATTATTTATAGACATTCTAGTGTAAGTCTGATTCTGCATGGTGTGGTGTTGTTTCATATCTTTGATGTCTAAGTACGTTGCTTTCATAAAAGTATAGTTCCTCTTAGAATTCTGTCATAAGAGAGGATACTATTTTTAATAAACTTGAATGGACTCTCACTATGATCTCTTTTCTATAACCCTGTTCTCACTTGTTTCATTTTAGGTTATTCTTTTAAAGATGTTTTGTAAAATGCTTTCAGTTTTTGTCTTTCTAGTTATTTTGTTGTTGCTTTCCACCTCTATAGGCAGGTTTGCTTTTTACCTCACTTTTTACTAGTGACAGTTTGAAAATACATCATAAAAATAATATTCCTTGAAGTTTTAAACTGTGATGATTGGTACCACTCTTGTTAAAAATGAGTAATTTAGCAAATATTTCCTTCATCCTTAAGCAGTTATTTTGGTTGTTATATTAATGTAGAATTTAACCAGATTTGGCTTCCAAATGTATCTTTTTGCAAAGGTCCTTTTTTACATTTATTTCAATTTTTACAAGCATTACTATTGTTTCTATTCAGTGTTTTAATTTTCAAGACAATCCATTTATACTTCTACTTTAATATTCTTCAGATATTCTGATTCAAATCTTGATTAGCTAGAATATATTTTTGTGTGTTGTTTTTATTTTTCATTACAGTTTTATTTTTTCTTTTAGAAAAGATGTAGGTGTAGAAAAATTCTTGGTCTGCCCATACTTGTTGCCATTCCAAATTCAGGCTATCTTCAACTTGGGTCAACTTGGATAAAACCTACTGACTGTGAGAAATAGACAATATTTTTTAAAAAACAAAACATTTTTGTTTTTCTTCTACTTTTGAAAAAATGAAAGTATCTACCATTCTAACATGGAAAACTATAAAGAACTTAATACTTAAATATCACAAACACTACCAAATTTCTTAATTTTTGTTTATAATTGCCCCAACTTCTAGAAACCTAAAAATCTAAAATAGAATATTCTTATCCTCAAAAGCATAAAGCTGAGAATCATACATTTTAACCTGTAGAAAAGGGGTTATACTAATTATTCAATATTATAAATAACATGTAGTAACATCAATGTTAGTACAGATGTCTTTTGAAATATATATTTGAAGTATTTATTGTAAATGCAACAATTAGAGGAACAAACCTACAGTTTGACGATATTGGGTTTATTGACTCCACGTAGCAGCAGAGCCCTTTTCAGAGGAACTAAACAGATGGTGAAAATTAAGTCTATTTTACAAGTTTTAGGTTCTTGCTGATTAATTTTGAGCAGAATCTAAGGGAAATGGCCATGGGTTGTGGACTGGTTGCTGTTTGAGGCAGATTAGAAATGGAGATTAACTAGAGAACGGGGTGCTGTCCTCAGAGTAAATACATCCATGGCACCATAGGCTGGAGAGAGAAGGAAAAAAAAAAAAAAAAAGGCAGCAGTGCACCTGGGTGGCTCAGTCTGTTGAACATCCAACTTTGGCTTAGGTCATGATCTCAGTCTGAGTTCAAGCCAGATGCCAAGCTCTGTGCTGAAAGCTCAGAGCCTGGAGCCTGCTTTGGATTCTGTGTCTCTGTCCCTCTGCCCCTCCCCCACTCACACTCTGCCTGCCTCTCTTTCTCAAAAATAAACATTAAAAAAAATTTTTTAAAGCAGCAGCTTTACTAAGAAGGATTGCTTATAGCATTTTATAGCCACTACATGACCTTGTTTATTATTAAATTTACATGACTTTAGGTCTATCCTTCTAATGAAGGGACACAGGTCTGAACCAAGCTGACTCCATGACAGGCTTTAAGTTTCCCCTCTGAGCTTAAAGGCCTAAGCTTTGGTTTCCCAGAATCATTAGACAATAGCAGGAAAAGGGCACATATTGCTCAACAAGTGACCACCTTCGCAACACCCAATCAGAAGCTGCCAGCTAACACACTTAACATTCCTAAGGACAGGCCTGGAGATGGAAACCATAGATAATTTAGTATTAAACAACACATAACTGACTAACCAGTTACTCACCCACGTGGGGGTCCTTGGCCCACCCTGTAATTGGTTATTTTCAAAGAAACACTAAATGTCATGATTGGGTCCCGCCAAAAGTAACAAACACTCTGGACAATGTGTATGGTTAGAATTGTTGCTAAGGCTGTAATACAATGATGATTGGATTATAGTAACTATGTCATGATTTTCTATAACCCCTCCACCCCTTTCTATAACCCCATAAAAACCCTTCCCTGCCTTTGATCAGGGCTCTCAGCATGGATCCACTGCGTGGGTGAGGTCTGGGAGCCAAGCTTAAGCCTGAGTAAACACCCTTTGCTTTTGCATATGTGACTCGGTCTCCCTGGTGGTCTCTGGTTTTTGAGGATATTACAATCTGGGCATAACACCAACCTGATTAAACTATAGTATTGTTGTTTTTTTCTGTCTGCTATGATTTTAACTCTTTCAAAGCCTATTTAATACCCTTGGAAATGTGAATATCTGACTTAGAACTTTTTAGTTCAGGAAAAGTAGCACCAATTTCCACTCTAAGCTTTAACATCCTAAAAAAGAGTAACAATGGTCTGTAGATATGCTTTATGCAAAATAATCATCTCATCGGACAGGTTTAGCAAAGAAATTAATACAGCCAAAGGAAAGATGACAGAAGTAGTAAAATTATTTACCAAAGAGAAGGAACAAAAACCTAAGGGAAGATAGGAATAACTATCAGGACCCCATCAAATATTCTGGAAGAAGAGAAAAGGAGAATATTTCAGTGCTGGAGTTGGTAAGAAATATGGCTCAGAAGCAATATTCACTTCAGCAGAAGTGAGGACATTGGGGTTCAGAGAGTATAGTTCCACTGCAAACAAATGGGCAAGACATGCATTGTCCTGAATCTTGGATTTGTGGGGTTATAACTTCTTTCTACTTAATTTTGCAGTTTAACATTGCTTTTATCCCTTTCTATTTGATCATCTGAGTATTTGGAAAATAATCGATCTCATTTTTTTTTAATTTAGAAGTATTTTTCTCTGGTTATCTCATAAATTATTCAGATAACTTGACCTATTAATCTTGTCAATTCTATGTTCTAATACTTCAACTCTATACCCCAAGCAGCTCGCAAACTCCTTCCTGTCCCTCAATCTCCACATCCACTCTTCTAGCTCAGGTTATTACTAAATGAATAAAATAAGCTTTTATATGGTCCCCTCAATTGCTTTTTCTCTTGTCTATTCCATCTATCTAGGGCAATAAAGTGTTTCTTAATGCTAACATGAAGACTTCATTCTCTCTTCATATTAAAACAGAATTTAGTAAGAAATAATGAGGTGCTATTATAAAAAGATAAATTTTAAAATTTTGGACATCGCATAAGATATTCTTTATGTTTCTAATTTTTAAAACTTATTTATAATTACAGATAATGATAATTGAGATTTATAAGGTCCAGTGACCCAAATATATTATTTTTCTATGACAACATAGAAAGACAGAAGTCATTCAGTTAACATACTGTATAAATCCATAATATACTCTCAAGTTTTTACTTCTTTTGTGGCTAAGTATGGATAAATGGAAGTGTAGCGGCAACTATACTTTGCATTTTCACTACAAATTCTAAATATTTTAAACATAAGTTTCTAAGATTCAATTTGGCTTCATTCTGTTACTTATAACTCTTTGCAAAGGGCAAAGAAAATATGATTAGCTGCTATGAGTAGGTTAATTTCAATAGCTTATTGAAATATTCCTCAGAGGTAGGTAAGCATTAACATACCTCAAGGGCAAAATACTATCTAATAATAATTCCTCTGAAAATAATTGGATATGAAAGTGTTCAAATTCCAGATGGTTATAACAATTAATGAGATACTAGGCCAAAAGAACATCTCATTGGCCTCTTAAAAGGGAATAACATCCATCTCCAAACTCTAATATTTTATCATAATAAATGTTCTAAAGCTAAGTTATCACCCTTTTTGGGTTTTTGAAAACTTTGCTTATCTCTTGTGTCTTATAACTCCATAGCTGTATTTCTCCAATAGCTTGCAATGATTATACAATATTCACTACCTAGATTGTGTTGTTTATTAATCTCTTTTTTTGAAGCATATTAATAAAAAGAAAAATAAATCTCTCCCCAAAATATTTAAAAACAAGACAGCTATCTTTTAGATGATGGTCTTAAGTTTGCCAAAATACAAAACATATTCAGTTAAAGGACTTCTAGTTTACTGATAATCTTCCACCACTTTAAGAAGAACTGAAATTTCCACTGTTACTTTGAAGCCTATTTCATCCCAATGACAAAATAACTTATGTAATTAGTGAACACAGCCTCTTGTTATTAAAAAAAAAAAGGTGTATTAGTTTATAGAGTACATTAAATGGAAGTATTTATTAGAGAAGTCTGAATGATCACTGAGTTTTTGAAAGTCTGTAGATAAAAATAAAATATGTTTCACAGAGGGCGACAGAGGGCGACAGAGGGCGACAGAGGGCGACAGAGGGCGACAGAGGGCGACAGAGGGCGACAGAGGGCGACAGAGGATCAAAAGCAGCCTCAGCACTGTCAGCACAGAGCCCAATAAGAGGCTTAATCCAATAAATTTTCATATCATGGCCTGAGCCAAAAATTAAGAATCAGATTTTTGAGCCACCCAGGCAACCCTCATTTTAATGTCCTCTTCCTTCCTTTTTGGTTTTTGTCCTTTAATGGGTATTCTTCTGGTTTAATTTAGGTTTCCCCATACAAAGAAGATTACTTCATGCAGAATAGTGAATGTAGATACATAGAAGTGTATGTGTATTTGTTCAAGTGTGTAAAGATCACCTGGGGGTAGAATATTGGATAAGGAGAGTGACACAACTGCCAAAGTCCCTGCCCAAACTACATGAATTAAAACACCTTAATAACTACTGTTTTCTATTAAGGGAAAATAATTGTTCTTTTTCAGATTTCCCTTTGTGGCTTTGAAAAGATTATTCAAAGATGGGTTTAGATATGAGAACACAAGACTTTTTATCAGCCTATATGTACCTGTGGTTCTTTCTGCCTGTTTTTGTAAATCTTTCCCCCCAAAAAACAGCATTTTTTTTTTATCTTTAGGGAAATCCTACCTTAATGATCAGGTCACTAATAAGCTTGAATATACAATAAAATGTGTCTGTTACATCTGATCTTAAACCCCCCCCACAACCACACCAATTCCTGATAAAATGTATCAAAGCTAAACGCCATGTGATGCATCAATATTTCGAGGATTACCAATATTTTGTGGTTTCTGTCCTTAGGTGATCCCCTCTTCTGTTTATGGGCTCCTTTGTGCTTATAATCCTCTGATAATCTGAGGCTTAAGACAAACCAAGTTCAGCCTTGTCTCCAGCACGTCCACTAAGTCTGTTTGACAAAGTGTCAAGAATTTAGTTCATTTCAGTAAAAACTCCCCACATTTTTATTAGTATTGATTTCTATCTATTTCAAATTATTACTTTAAGTCTGTTATGTACATGAAAATAGTTTTTGTAAACTTTAGGGGACTATAAACATAAGCTATTAGTACGATTGTGTGTGAAACTGGGATCACTACAATTATCTGAAATGGTTGTTCCCATTCCTTTATTTAATTCACTAGTCCCTTACAGGTTCAGGTTTCCCTCAAACACTTAAAATAATTCTGAAGATACTATTTCCTCATTTGAAACCATCCAGTGTATTTTTCTAATTTTTTGAATAGGATCAATTTAATTAACACGGCTTACGAAGCCCGGAAGGATCTGGTTCCCCCTGGATCTGTTTCCTGCCAGCATTTGAGCTCTTCCCTCACCACCTTCCTTTTCACATTTATACTACAGCCTCGCCTCCAGCCTTACTTAGCTTCAAAATAGAAATCAATCTCCTGCCACTTGAAGATGTCAGGAAGTCCATTCTTTTTGCCAGAAATTGTCCTTGCTCCCTGTAGGCTTAGCTTAATTACCTCCTAATCAACCTTTAGACACTGTGAAATTATAAATTGGTCTTTGTTATTACCCGACTCAAAGTTTCTTCACCATGTTTTTCAAAGTGTGGTCCCTGGACCAGCAGCATCAGGATCAGTTCGGAACTTATTAGGAATGCAAAATATCAGGCCCAACTCCCAAATTATTGAATAGAAGCTCTGGGAGGCATGGCAATCTTTTTAAGCAGCTCAGTGGGGCATTGTGATGCTTGCTGAAGTTTGAGAGGCACTCCTCTACAATGTTTTCCCATTCCAGTAAAAAAAAAAAAAAAAAAAAAAAAGAAGTTGTATGATAGGTCATAATTCCTTTGGAAGTTTTTATTAAAAATATAGGCCTGGGACACTCCTCTCAAAAAAATTCCACAAGGCTTGTGGGGTACACATTTTTACCTAACACCCTAAGTTATTCTTTACCAGAAATCTATTCCATCCAGACCTAGAAGATCCAGCTGAATTTCAAACTGAGCCTCATACTACAATCCCTTCCCCACTGAACTTCAGATTTAGGACCTCCGTCTTTCCATTGTCCAGAATGGTCTTAACCCAGATGTTAACTATGCTTTCTCATTTACTTCATTAGGGGCTCAACTCAAAAGTCACTTTAACAAAGGAGAACTTCCCTGACCACCCTATAAAAATACAGCCACGCTGACATTCTCTATTTCCTTGTCTTTATAAAGAAACATTATGTCTACAACAAATACTATCTGTATACTTCCCTTGGCATGCCTCCGCATGAAGGGGGAATACTACAAACTGTTTTGTACTATGAAGCTAAAAATTTGTTAAGTGGTAGGAAATGACTAGAGAGAAGGTAGCCAGGTCATTTAGGGCACAGTGGCATACTAACTGTAGATTCCTGACCCCAGTTACACCCTCTAGATCAGACTTTCTGGGGGTTGGTCTCTGGAAACTAGCAAATGAGACAAATTTAGCAAGTTCCCCTAGTGATGTGTATGCACTTGTTTTAGAACCACTGATCCAGGAGACTGTATGCATACCATTCTCAGGGTAATGGAATATCAACCAAAGATGTATTTTGTTTTAGGAGACTCTCCCTTCTAAAAGATGGAATGTAAAAGGGGTAACTGAATAAAGTTAGGAGGGAAACTGGAAAAGACATTATGACTACATTAGTAGTAAGGATAATATGCTATCCTTCCCTAATTATAAAACCCATAAGAGTTGGTAACAGAGATATTGAGTCAGTCATTAGACAGAATTCAGAGGATTGCCAGCTGCCTTGGATAGGGGACTAAATAAGTGATAAAAACTGAAAGAAGTTGGCCCAACACTTAGCACACTAAAATTCTTTTCATAAAAGTTTTTAATACCTCCCTGATGTCAAACATCTATGCAAAATGTGGTATTTCACTTATAGGTTATTTCCATGTTAATAAAGTTATTTTCTCTTTTTCAGAAAGTACAAAGTCAAGATAGACTATTGATATTGACTGGGGTTAGTGCCCAAAGAGCACGTGATACTGGTTTATACACCAGTATGCGTGAGGGGGGTGTGCCTGTACGCTTTACAACTGATAATAGCAATATAAGTTCTTAATGTGGAATAGAGTATGACGGATACCTGAGCTTAATCACCATTATAATGAAGCCTGGCTTAGGTGGATGCAATTCAGCATTTGTTCACTGAGCATTTTAACAGGATGTACTCCCATAACACTCCCCACCCCGACCCCCGTTGTTTCTTCCATTATCTATTTTGAGTGGGAATTTTAATTACTGGACTCCTTTCATAGGGTTCAAGGTATGCTAGATAATGACCTACGTACAGCTCATTTAATTTTTTGATTTGAAACCATGTTTGGACCACAAAGAATCCTTTGTGAACAATTTCCAATGTATACAAGGAAAATTCTTCATTAGAAATTATATTAAGGTAGCATTAAAAGTAATTTAGGTTCATGTTAATATTTCTATAAATTTTCATTAGGTAAGAATTGCGGTCCTCTATATTACCTGAGTTGATCTTTTAACATCTAACTCCTAACTGAAGTATTGCATTTGTAGCCTTATGGCATCACACTCCCTTTTCTGTCTAGATTTAATAGCATTACCATTTCAGTGATGAGTTATGCTTAGCTATTGCTTTAATAGTCTGTTGTTGATCATATCTGAGAATTTATGGAAATTGACAGAATTCTACTTTAGTTTGCTTTATGGCTTAGACCTAATATTCAGTGTCATTGATAGTACCTGTTACTAGCATCTGTGAAGGGCATATGATGCTTATCAACTCTGGGGAAAAGGCACATAAATTCTGACCATTAACTTGAATTGCAATGTGCAAAGGTTAGTAGTTCAGTGAGTGGTGAGAAAATAACTTTATG
Source organism: Suricata suricatta (assembly GCF_006229205.1). Lineage (NCBI taxonomy): Eukaryota > Metazoa > Chordata > Mammalia > Carnivora > Herpestidae > Suricata > Suricata suricatta. The sequence continues at coordinate 100,542,994 of NC_043704.1, read as the reverse complement.
CATGGACTTATAACTGACCATACTTAAGTTATAAAATACTGCTATAATATCAATATTGATGTTTAAAAGGTCTTAATTCATGTATACTATACTCATGCATATATATGTATATACGTATATAAAGCATACATGTACATATTTTAATCTTTAATGATTTAAATTCATTGTAATAATTTGGTTAACTTTAATATGTTAAACTAAATAGATAGGTGTTTGCTTGCAGCTTTAATTCATTCTCATACCCATCTCACCCATGTAATATTTTTATATTTGAAACTTTAGAATTTGCTACTTTATTGTTTTGAAAGTGTTTCTATTTCTAGAGGGTTTATACCTAACGTATATTTAACACCAGAATATCCTTAATAGAAGAAAACCTTCAAAATAACTTTTATATTCTTTTGAATAAGGGATCCTAGTTTAAATATATCATTTAAGATTTAAATATACTTTTAGAAACTTCTAGAAAAAATGTTTAAACGTACTACTGAAGTTGTTGTATAAACTTATACACAGCCAGCAAAAATTACTAACAGAGGCTAACCCTCAATCTTTACAACTGTCTTATCTGAATTAGCGTGGAACACAACTCGTCCCAGAAGTTACTTTACTTTCAGATTACTTTGTAAACTTTTACTAACTGTACAAGCAATGTATTATTACATAGAAACCAAAGGAAAACCTACATCAAAAAGCCGTTTAATCTGCATCTATCAACAGGATCATATGGTTTTTATCCTTTCTTTTGTTAATGTGATGAATCACTTTGATGGATTTGCAGATATTGAACCATCCCTGTAACCCAGGAATGAATCCCACTTGATCATGATGGATAATTCTTTTTATATGCTGTTGAATTTGATTTGCTAGTATCTTGTTGAGTATTTTTGCATCTGTATTCACTAAGGATATTGGTCTGTAGTTCTCTTTTTTGGCTGGGGCCCTGTCTGGTTTTGGTATCAAGGAGATGCTGGCTTCGTAGAATGAGTTTGGAAGCTTTCCTTCTATTTCTATTTTTTGGAATAGTTTGAGAAGAATGGGTATGAGCTCTGCTTTAAATGTCTGGTA